>NW_027456893.1:140000-256180 GCF_040206685.1 Ascaphus truei
TCTGTTAAATGATAATGATTAGGATTTAATAGGCTGCAATGCTTCGCGTGTCTACCAGATGGCATAAATTCATGAATTGTAATGCAGTATATATATATGTACTGTGCAGTATTGCAGCCAACGGGAATAAAATGCTTCAATCCCTGACGGAAAATAACTCAATGCACTCGGGCAGAAAACAGTCACAAACCTCAATACACCCGGGTATACCCGAATTCGTGGGACTAGCCGAGCTCGAATAAAGTGTGTCGCCAGTGTATGTAACAAAGGAAGTGACAACATGCTTTGTGTCCAC
Source organism: Ascaphus truei (assembly GCF_040206685.1). Taxonomy (NCBI): domain Eukaryota; kingdom Metazoa; phylum Chordata; class Amphibia; order Anura; family Ascaphidae; genus Ascaphus; species Ascaphus truei. The sequence goes on from NW_027456893.1 coordinate 140,296, forward strand.
TGTTAGTGACACAGAGGTGGGTTTGTTTCTGGAGGTTATATAAGACACAGAACTGCCTAAAGTTAGGAGTTCAGTCTAAGTTCTAGTGGTGTTAACAAGGAGTGTCTGCAGCAGTTCAAGGCTGTCAGCGTCAAGTGCAAGCTGATGACACACTGTGTCCAGGGACCTGGCACAGATGGTGATCTCCCTTAGGGGAGAGGTGAACCAACTCTATTAAGAGAGGAGGAACTTTCTGAAGGGGGGTACCTCAATAAGATAAGTGGCGAAGCACGACCACTATGATTGGCAGTCTGCCTATGGCAATGACATTAAAGATGCCCTGGTTCAAAAGATCCCTTCTGTGTGAGAGTGAAGTTATTCCACAGAAGGGTGCACCAAGGAGGAGTTCCCCATCAGATACTTCCCCTGCTGCCGCAGAGATCCTGATGGGGTGGAGGCGCTGTAACCAAATGTGAGTAGGACTCAGGTGATATTCCCCATACCAACCCAGCGGGAGACTCAGGAGTCCTGTTGTCAGCAGGTGCACCACACATCACACAGACATGTAATGGGGCCAGTAGACCACAGGGGCCAATGTGAGATTGGGTGGGGGCCCGTAAAAGCGTTACACAACTATAATATTATTTACATTTATTTAGGCTTTCTGGAAGGACAAAAGAACAGCACAGATTAAAATATACATATCTAAATTATAATTCTGAAAGTATATATAAAGGGATATGAACCATACCCAATAGGTAAAACTCTCCTTAAATTCTCTGGAAGATTAGATACAATGACAAGGAAAAGAGAGGAGTGATTAGAGCTATTTTTTAGGATATATTGTAATATCATCTTAAACACATACATATATATTTTTGAAATATCATACCATGAATCACTCCAATGGTAGCTTGAAAGCAATAAATAACCAAAAATATCAAAAGTTCATTACAGGCATACCCCGGCTTAAGGACACTCACTTTAAAGCTGCAGTTCAGTCATTTTAAAAAAAAAAAAAAAAAATTTACGTCAATAGTTTTATGTGGGCAATCTCTAATTACCTAAAGAACTGCATAGCTGCTGGTCAATTTGTTCTCCGTCTATTGATCGGCAAAGTTTGGCGACATCTTTAAATATGGGGAATGTAAATCGTTGCTATAGGAACAAGCATACTTGTTAAAATAGAATACAAGAAAATTAGTCTTTCAAAGTTGTTTTTTTAAAAACAGAAAATGCTAAAAGTATTTTTTCTTACTACAGAACTGATTTATTAAAAAAAAACACACATGCAGAATATTGCCTGAACTGCAGCTTTAAGTACACTCGCGAGTAAGGACATATCGCCCAATAGGCAAACAGCAGCTCGCGCATGCGCCTGTCAGCACGTCTTGTACAGCAATACCAGCTCCCTACCTGTACCGAAGGTGTGCACAAGCGGGGAGACTATAGAGCCTGTTACAAATGTGTTATTTACATCAGTTATGCACGTATATGACGATTGCTGTACATGCATCGATAAGTGGGGAAAAGGGAGAACTTCACTTCAAGTAAATTTTCGCTTTACATACATGCTCCGGTCCCATTGCGTACGTTAATGCGGGGTATGCCTGTATACAGTAATTCATTTAACTATATATTATTGTAATGATATTATAAGTTTATTATAAGCACTTTAACGCTGCAATCTCTGGGTTGCCGGAGGACCTTCACATCAGCAGCACCAGCAGTGAGTTCCCAGAGGTCACGTGTTCCAGCGGAGCAAGCAGACGGCGGTAACTTCAGCTGTGTTGGCGCATGAGTTTCATCTCATATCACGCTTTCAACGTTGGCGAATTTGTGAGTTTGAATTTGTCTGAGTTTATTGTTTTATTAAACCTTTGTATTATTTTATCACACGAGGATCGGGCGCTTTTTTCTTTTTCTCTGAGATTATATATATATCTATATATACAGTTGTGTGAAAATTCTATGGTTTTACATATCAGGACAAAATAGCAATCATCTGTTCCTTAGCAGGTCTAAAATTAGGTAAATACAACCTCAGATAAACAACAACACATGACATATTACACCGTGTCATGATTATTTAACAAAAATAAAGCCCAAATGGAGAAGCTATGTGTGAAAAACTAAGTACACCCTTACTGTGTCCATACGCATTAAGATGCTAAATAGCAGATAGGTGCTGCTAATCAAATGCCCTTGATTAATTGATCATCAGCAAGTGTGACCACCTCTATAAAAGCCAAAGTTTTAGCAGTTTGCTGGTCTGGATCATTCAGGTTTGTGTTAACACAATGCCAAGGAGGAAAGACATCAGCAATGATCTTAAAGAAGCAATTGTTGTTGCCCATCTATCTGGGAAGGGTTATAAGGCCATTTCTAAACAATTTAAAGTCCATCATTCTACAGTGAGAAAGATTATTCAAAAGTGGAAAACATTCAAGACAGTTGCCAATCTTCCCAGGAGTGGACGTCCCAGCAAATTCCCCCCAAGGTCAGACCGTGCAATGCTCAGAGAAATTGCAAAAAAAACCAAGAGTTACATCTCAGGCTCTACAGGCCTCAGTTAGCATGCTACTGTAAATGTTAAAGTTCATGACAGTAAAATTAGAAAAGGACTAAACAAGTATGGTTTGTTTGGAAGGATTGCCAGGAGAAAGCCTCTTCTCTCTAAAAAGAACATGGCAGCACGGCTTAGGTTTGCAAAATTGCATCTGAACAAACCACAAGGCTTCTGGAACAATGTCCTTTGGTCTGACAAGATCAAAGTGAAGATGTTTGGCCATAATGCACAGCGCTACGTTTGGCGAAAACCAAACACAGCATATCAGCACAAACACCTCACACCAACTGTCAAGCCCGGAGGTGGAGGGGTGATGATTTGGGCTTGTTTTGCAGCCACAGGACCTGGGAACCTTGCAGTCATTGAGTCGACCATGAACTCCTCTGTATACCAAAGTATTCAAGAGTCAAATGTGAGGCCATCTGTCCGACAGCTAAAGCTTGGCCGAAATTGGGTCATGCAACAGGACAATGATCCCAAGCACACCAGCAAATCTACAACAGAATGGCTGAAAAAGAAAAGAATCAAGGTGTTGCAATGGCCCCGTCAAAGTCAAGACCTCAACCCGATTGAAATGCTGTGGCTGGACGTTAAGAGAGCTGTGCATAAACAAATGCCCACAAACCTCAATGAACTGAAGCAACGTTGTAAAGAAGAGTGGGCCAAAATTCCTCCATAACTATGTGAGAGACTGATAAAGTCATACAGAAAACGATTACTTCAAGTTATTGCTGCTAAAGGTGGTTCTACAAGTGATTGAATCACAAGGTGTACTTAGTTTTTCACACATAGCTTCTCCATTTTGGCTTTATTTTTGTTAAATAAACCATGACACTGGTAGAAAAAACAGGATATTCAGCGCTCGTGTTGTGTGATGGTGTGGATGATCCCTTTGCAGCATGTACATAAAGCGTCTCCCCAGAAACTCTCAAATCTAGGTGAACCCCCCTTAGAAAGGGGGGAAGGCACCCTGAAAAACAAGATAATAAAAAATGCACAAATGCGCATCAGGGATTAGTGGAAGGTAATTTATTAAAAATACACAAAAACTGAGGGGATCCAACCCCACCTCAGAACAGCTGTGCAGCTGGACGGCTAAGTACTACCAAGGAGAACACCTGATGGTGACTAAACCCTAAGCTGCACAGTATACAAATACAGTAAAATTTATATAAAAAACATGAAAGAAAAAAACAAACATGAAAACAACCTATCAACAGATTTGTATAGAAACCGCCATAGGGTTGGGCACTGGCAAGGGGAAACGGACACTCACACTGAGACAGTCAGCAGACTCGCGGTGTCTGCACAGGATCCGGATCTCGGCACCGCGGAGATGGATAAAACCGCTGCTGTCTCCTGCAGGCTCCGTCTCAGCTTACCAGCATACACGCGCAGGATGACCTGTCGTGACCTCTACACGTTTCGTACCAAGTACTTCGTCAGGAGGTCACGTACAGCGTCATCCGCGCGTATATATAGGCGGCAACTGATTGAAGAAACCAGCCCCCTCAGAGAAACACCCTTACTTTGCCTAATTGCTACGCTGATTGAAACACCTTGAAATAAGGTTACTAGGCAACAGGGTGTATAGCAACTCATGTGGGGGATGTGTGCAAGTATAAATTAATCATTGCACTCACCCCTATGAAAAAATACAGGAATAAGACCTCTAACAACATGAATAATATACTATGTAAACAAATCATGCTGAAACCTGTATATGAATAAAAGAAAAAAGAACAAATGATTAAATAAAAACAAATAAATATAAAAACATACATGAATGTTAATGCAAATAAATGTTAATAGATTCATTTTATTAAAAACGGAATACCTTATCTTGTAATTGATTAGCCTGAGAAATTGATTAAAGGGAATATTTTGGACCCATCTCTTATCGTGTAAATGGGTCTAAATATGAATTTACATTTGTAGCCTTAAAATGCGTTTTAGTATGTACAGTTTTGGCCTCAATGTAAATCTCTAAATCGAGATAATGAATGTTAGAGCACCTGAGAAATGTTAAAAATAACAGCAAAGGGTATGCCATTAACTCCGCTTTTGAAACACTTTAAAGAAGTGCATAACAGTGAACCTGGTTGTATTAAATTTAAGGGACTTGAAAGTGTATCACTAGGTAGTAGACAGGGAAATAAAGATAATCATTTATTGAAACGGGAGCAATTTTGGATTTATGAAATGCATACCAGACATCCCTATGGTTTCAATGAATTAATTGAATTGACTCCTTTTTTAAGATAAGGTATTCCGTTTTTAATAAAATGAATCTATTAACATTTATTTGCATTAACATTCATGTATGTTTTTATATTTATTTGTTTTTATTTAATCATTTGTTCTTTTTTCTTTTATTCATATACAGGTTTCAGCATGATTTGTTTACATAGTATATTATTCATGTTGTTAGAGGTCTTATTCCTGTATTTTTTCATAGGTGTGAGTGCAATGATTAATTTATACTTGCACACATCCCCCACATGAGTTGCTATACACCCTGTTGCCTAGTAACCTTATTTCAAGGTGTTTCAATCAGCGTAGCAATTAGGCAAAGTAAGGGTGTTTCTCTGAGGGGGCTGGTTTCTTCAATCAGTTGCCACCTATATATACGCGCGGATGACGCTGTATGTGACCTCCTGACGAAGTACTTGGTACGAAACGCGTAGAGGTCACGACAGGTCATCCTGCGCGTGTTTGCTGGTAAGCTGAGACGGAGCCTGCAGGAGACAGCAGCGGTTTTATCCATCTCCGCGGTGCCGAGATCCGGATCCTGTGCAGACACCGCGAGTCTGCTGACTGTCTCAGTGTGAGTGTCCATTTCCCCTTGCCAGTGCCCAACCCTATGGCGGTTTCTATACAAATCTGTTGATAGGTTGTTTTCATGTTTGTTTTTTTCATTCATGTTTTTTTAATATAAATTTTACTGTATTTGTATACTGTGCAGCTTAGGGTTTAGTCACCATCAGGTGTTCTCCTTGGTAGTACTTAGCCGTCCAGCTGCACAGCTGTTCTGAGGTGGGGTTGGATCCCCTCAGTTTTTGTGTATTTTTAATAAATTACCTTCCACTAATCCCTGGTGCGCATTTGTGCATTTTTTATTATCTTAAAGCATGACACTGTGTAATATGTCATGTGTTGTTGTTCATCTGAGGTTGTATTTACCTAATTTTAAGACCTGCTAAGGAACAGATGATTGTTATTATTATGTCCTGATATGTACTTTCTTTTTCACACAACTGTATATATAAATTCTGCTTTGCAAGTTGGCAAAGCTGGGGGGGGGGGAAGAATTGATAAGGATAATATCACTTTTCTTAGCGTTTGTTCCCCAAAATGAACTGCTGTTTATATATTCTAATTGCTGAGTCTCTTCAGCAGCTTTTCAACAGTTATGATTGATAAAACTCTTAGAAAAGCTGTTAGAAACTGAAATGTAACAACTAAAATGTATAAGTGCATGTACAGTTATAGTTTTACTGTAGTAAACGTTTTTTGGAAGTATAACTTTAAATTCTATTTCTTTTATTATTTTTGATGAAATGCGAAAAAAAAATGATCAGCATCACAGGGGATCCTGGTTCAATTCCCGGTGTCAGCTCGTTGTGACCTCGGGCAAATCCCATTATCTCCCTGTGCCTCAAGCATCAAAAACATAGATTGTAAGCTCCACGGGCAGGGACTGCCTGTAACAATCCTATGTGCCGCGTACGGCGCACTATGCTGTCAGTGTGAGGCGCTTTGAGTCCCAGTGGGAGAAAAGCGCTATATGAAATAAAGTTAACCCTGGTTTAAAAAACCCACTGACTTATTTAATTTATAAGGACACTATCAAAGATGCCACTAATTTAACATTATCTGTGTCTACTTCAAAATGCCTAAAATGCCATTTATTTGATTTTCAAATGAATTATTTACCTATTGCCAGATGTGGCTGATTACATTTTAATACATTAGGCCATTGTAGGTTAAAGCTGGTTCTAAGTCAGTGTCCTCACTCAGTCTGTAAAGAACATATACAGATCAGTGTTACCATTGGGGAATAACAGAGCAAATGATGCATACTGTATGTCAGGCACATCTTTATTTGCATATGCATTTTTCCTGCTTTCTTTGCAAACCGTTCTTGATTATTATTTATATACATGGCTTTTTATACCAGCCGGCAGTGCATCACTGCATCCAGTTACCTGGAAAGAACCAGATGGCCAAGCTTAGAGAGAACGTCATGCATATTTACATGGTTAGTTATCTCAGTTTGTCCTAGTAAACAATGCATCAATGCTCGTTCACCTTCATTAACGCATTTACTGCAAGGGGTGTCTGCAATTCATCGCTCTTCACTGCAAGTAAAAAAATGAAAGGAGGAACAAGAGTGAAAATGAAATAACAAGAAAGGAGAAGTATAATATTGAAGCATATACACTCTCAGTTTCAACATCCTACCACTCCATTGGCTATGTATCAGAAAGAGACATGAAACGCCCAATACATGGGAAGTGCAACAAGAGAAGTATATCCTTCAGTATCAAAGCATCTCCAAAAGACTGTTCATAATCCCAAGGTTCAGCAACTCTGATTGGCTCTAGTACACCATGTGACAGAGGCTTGGGGGAGAACGGATGTGACGTCATTGAAAGCCTGTCACATGGTACTAGAGCCAATCAGAGTAGGGATAGACTTCCCACGCTCTGATTGGCTACCGTACCATGTGAGGCCGGCCATGATTCTTTTCATGATGTCATCTTAAAGGCAATTGAAGCAAAGCCATTCTGATTGGCTGTGCTTTCATTGCCTTTAAGTGACGTCATCATTTTTTTTTCTGGGCCAAAACACATGGTTTTCACGGCCCAATCAGGGCCGTGGGAACCATGATGAAAATGTGACGTCATAGGCCTTTAAAAGCCTATGTCATCTCATTTTGAAGGCAGACGCCGAGGAGGAAGGACCTCCTACAGAAGAAGAAGGCCAGGGTGTGGCCGAAGAAGACAAGAAGACCCCAGAAGAGAGCCGCAGATAGAAGAAAGAAGAATACAGATGAAGATGGATTACAAATAGAAGACCCGTGGATTGTTTTGGATTTTTATTTTAATGTTTATTATTTTATGGTTTTTTATTTTATGGGATCCTGTGCGTGGTGGATTGGTTCGAGAGTAAGCTGTTCAACGGGAGTCGGTGAGTGGGTCAAGTAATGGTAAGTGAACTAAAGAAATGTATTTTATTTAACTTGTTGTTTTTTTTTAAAGCTTTTTTACATGTGTAGAAAGGAATGGAATAAACTGCGCCCAAAGTCCTACTGTATAGTCTTTGTTTTCAGTCCTTCACAGAGTGTGATTACGCAGCCCAAGTCTCTCAGAGGTGATTCACCAACCTCTGTAGTGATTGTAGAAAAGGGAGAAGGGGGGATCCTCAGGCGCGCTGCTCCACTCGTGACTCCAGGACACATGCAAACGTAAAGGAGAGATGGGGGACCCCAATCAGGGATAATTCAATATACGTGAACAATATCCTTTCAATAAATGGGAGGGAGGAAACACACTTACATAAGGTGTCTGGTCCCTGTGTTGGGCTGATCCTCTGGTGCAGATGGGGGGGGGGGGGAAGGGGGAAGAGAGGAAAAACCCTTGATGGTTCCTCAAAATTAAGGAAGAGAAGGGAAAAAATAGTGTAATAAAGTTTATTAACAGAAATAAAAAAGAGATTAAAAACTCACAAGCGGCCAAATAAAATTGGCATGTAGAGGAGATATGTCCAGACTTCACAGACCGGCCCTCTGGTAGATGGGTAGTCTCTTGTGTCCTCTGTTTCAGCTGGCAGAGTCTTTAAAAGGTGTGTGAAGTCCAGTAGGTAGCAAGGGGGATCTTCAAAAGCCCGTGCACGGCCTGTGTCTCCTTCCGTCTGCTTCCCTGCACACACACTCCTTCCACAGCTCCCGCCCCTCTGCGCATGCGCTCCGGTCGAGATGCTGGCCAAAACTGAAAATGCTCCTTCCCCTCTGTACGGTGGCCTGTGATGTCCAAAAACCGTCAGACGCGTTTCGTATTAGCTTCCGCAGTGACGTAAGTGCATACGGGGTAGCAGACACCTTTTATATCCTACGAACTCAAGATTAACTCAATGCTTGCTGGTTCATTACATAAAACATATTTGGATGTACTAAATTGCTATATTGCGGCTTGCAGCTTCTTTGTTTGGACTTTAAAGCTTAAATTGCCACATAGATATTCAAACCTAACATTGGTAAATAACTTAATTATTACACACATAGCCAGAATAAAATGCAGTAAAATTGACCTATACATTTGATTTAGAACATAACAACTGGATAATAAAGGCTTTTCCATGATTTATGAATGGTAGTTAATAGACTTATTAGGGAGGTTTTTGACATAAGATCCCATAGGGTAAAAACCTCATGTGTTTTGCCTGGTAGTCTCTTAACAGGAATTCCTTACACATAGATATTTAGCAACCATTTGTCTACTCACTCCCTTTCTGCCTATATTCATAAAAATGTCTAAAAAGTATTTTGAATGTTAAAAGAGTAATGGTTTGAACTATAAAAAGGCGGTCACTTCCATTTCTAGGTTTAACCCCTTTGGTGCTAGGGTCTGGAGAGTGAAAATCCAAAAGGATTCTCTTTTGTTTAACTTTTGGATATAATCACCTCCTCTCCAGTCTTTTTTAACTTGTTCTATACCATAGAATTTCAAACACGCAGGGTTTTTATTGTGTTTGTCCTTATAGTGGTTAGATACACTGTGTGTCTCTAAACCGTTTGTTATATTCCTTATATGCTCTCCTACTCGTGTTTTCAACTTGCGTATGGTCCTCCCCACATACTGCAAATTGCATCCACATTGTAGTACATATACTATGCCCTTGCTATCACACGTTATGTGTGATTTAATGGTATATTCAATCGCTGAAACATTGCAGTTAAAAGAAATAGTTTTCGTATTCGATATTAAATTATTCCTACAGGCCTTGCAATTTAAACATGTTTTAAAATCTTTGGACAATTGATCTAACCAGCAATGATTTTGTTTAGGAGGTAAGAAACTTGGCACTAACTTCTGTTTTATATTCGGTGCTTTAGAAAAAATCACAGCAGGTTTATCCCCAATGATTCCTTTAAGTAGTTGATCCTGTTTTAAAACATGCCAATGCTTTTTTTAAATGACTTCTATTTGCCTTGACTGTGTACTAAAAGTTGTAATAAAAGGTATAAAATTGTCGGATTGGTTTTGTATTCTCTTATTATTATACACCAACATGTCAGTTCTATTAAGGTCTCCTACTTTTTTAACGGCATTGTCAATAACAGATGCTTTGTAATTCTTCTCCAGGAACCTTTCTTTCATAGGTACAATTTGCCTTTCATAGTCACTCTGCTTTGTGCAATTGCGCTTCAGGCGTCTAAATTTGCCGTAAGGGACATTATCCAGCCAATTCTTTTTGTGGTAGCTATCTGCCTTAATAAAGTTATTACAATTGACCGGTTTGAAGTGTGTTCTTGTGTAGATTTTTCCCATTTCAACAAAGATTTCCAAGTCTAAAAATATTACTTCTGTTGTACTGATGTTCTAAGTAAAATTTAAGTTAAAACCGTTACTGTTAATGCTATTAAAAAAGGTTTGAAGTGACTGAGGGTCCCCTTTCCATATGATGATAATATCATCAATGTAGCGTTTATAGAGCACCAGGTTTGCTACCCAGGACTCGGTGGGCCAGATGACCTGATCTTCCCACCAGCCTAGGAATAAATTTGCATAACTGGGAGCAAACCTGGTGCCCATTGCGGTCCCTTGTTTTTGCAGATAAAAAGCACATCCAAACCAAAATACATTGTGGTTAAGAATGAACTTAATTCCATATATCAAGAAGTTCAACTGTAATGGATCCAATTGTAAGTGCTTCTCCAAACAATATAACGCGGCATCACATCCCTGCACATGATCAATGCATGTGTAGAGTGACGTGATGTCACACGTTGCCAGCAGAAAGTCAGGCTCCCACACAACATTTTCTAATAATTGTATGACCTGAGTTGTGTCCTTCAAGTAGGATGGCAGTTTTTTCACCGCTGGCTGCAGTAGTGTATCTATATATGCTGAAAAGTTTTGGGTCAAGGAACCAATCCCGGATATTATTGGTCTTCCAGGGGGCTTTTCTAGGGATTTATGGAGTTTCAGTAGATAATAAAAGACCGGCATTCTTGGGTTCTCTGTCTTAATAAAATCATACTCTTTTTTTAGAAGGATTCCCTTATCAAGGCCTTCATCTAACAATTCTGTCAGTTCTTGAGTGTATACAGTGCTCGGGTTCGATTTTAACTTCATATATGTTCCTGTGTCGCCCAGCAGCCTTTCTGCTTCTTCTATATAATCGGGGGTATTTTTTTATTTCTGTTAATAAACTTTATTACACTATTTTTTCCCTTCTCTTCCTTAATTTTGAGGAACAGGGACCAGACACCTTATGTAAGTGTGTTTCCTCCCTCCCATTTTTTGAAAGGATATTGTTCATGTATATTGAATTATCCCTGATTGTGGTCCCCCATCTCTCCTTTACGTTTGCATGTGTCCTGGAGTCACGAGTGGAGCAGCGCGCCTGAGGATCCCCCCTTCTCCCTTTTTTACATGTGTATTTATTTATTTTTGGTATATCATTTCTTGCCACTGTATGTATGTATGTATGTATGTCTAGATCGATATATACATACAGGGTAAGAAATTATGTTGTTTTAAAAGCTTGAGTTGCTGTGTTTTAAATTATTTTGGCTATGCTGCTATGCATAAATGTGTGTGTCATGTATTTTAAAATTAGATAGATGTCATTTTTGCTATTGTATGGTGTACTTTAGGTCAGAGTGAGGCTTGCTTTAGTATATTGTATTCTTTTTGGTACTTATATTTTGTCTGCGGATAACGTGTTATGTTCAAGGATTGAATTACTTCATTGTTTAATTGTTATGGATGGAATGTAAATTGTTTAGGGATTTAATTAATGAATGCTAATTGATTTATGGTTACTGGTTTGTTTTAAATAGTATACTTGTTTGGATGTATTGGTATTTTGTTTGGAATATGTTATTGTTAACATTCATTTGCAGAATGTACATGGTGCATAGATTGTAAGCATGATGTGTAGAATATAAATGCAATGTTTTTGAGTGGCATTTGAGGCTTTTAATTGGCATTTGAGGTTTTTGATTGGAAGATCAGATTGGATTATTAAAGGAAATTAATTTTATTGTAGTGTGTCTGTATGGAGAAGTGGTATTTGTAGTAGAGCATGTTTTTGATAACCCTTCTACATTTATTTGTATATTGGTTCATCATGTGTGTGTATATATATGTGTATATATATATAGTTACATGATGAAGCCACTGTACAAATGGGTGAAGGGTGGGTATCAGGCCAGTGTGGCTTAACCCCTTAATTACCTTTGCGGTTATTATCCGATAAGGTGTTTAAGGGGTTAATTGATATCTGCATGTAATTGCAATGTATTGGCTATGTATTGGCTATGTATTTTGTGGGCAACGAAAGACAAGGATGTTGCTGGCGACGGGGGCTTCTTATTGATGAGGTCAGTAGTACTTTATTTATTTTAATATGCTAGTTAATGTGTTTAATAATGGCCAAATAATCTATTATCCCTATCTGGATAATAGTTATTTTGCACATTATTGTACTGTAGGTGTTGGGGGGGGGATGTATGTATTGAATGTATAGGCCAGGTTTATTTATTTTACATTCAGGGTTGGTTCCTTGGTTCTGCGTGAGACCTCTGGAGACCACCTGCGGTATCCTCGGGTATCTAACGGGTATCAGGCTGGTGGTTCCACGGGTGACACCTGCAGGGATGAACCGGTGGTCCCACATCTGTGGGGGCACCGCAGACCCGTAGTGTGCGGGGAAGAACCGGTGGTCCCACATCCGTGGGGGCACCGCGGACCCATAGTGAGCACTCGTGAGTTCCCCAGACCCCCTTGAGAACCACCTGAGGCCCCACAGACACCTGTGGATCTGACCCGGGGCTCGCAGACATCCGCAGGCCTACCGTGGGGACCCAATTGTGGCCCACGGTGACCCAAGGAGACCACCTGGGGGCCATGGCGCTTGGCGGGACCCACCAACAGGCCTCCAGAGCCTGTGTGAAACATGTTGCTGGTACCCTGTAGGTCTGTCAGGTGACCCGCCAGCCCGCAGGTATGAACCATGTATGTAAAAGAATAAATCATGTATTTATGGGGGGGGCACAGGGGGTGGGTAATGTATTTAATAAATAGAATGATGCTTATTGTGGGGCAGTGTATTGTTTTTATTGTGGGTACTGGGGGTGGGGGGAGGGGGTATTGGCCCCAAGGGTATGTGGGTAGGCCTCCCTTGTGGGTAGTGGGTGAGGGTGGTTAGGTCTCACGGGGTGGGGGGTTAGTGTGGGAGGGTATGTAGGCCTCCCGAGTGGTGGGTGAGGGTGGGTTAACCCCTTTATGACTGTAGCGGTTATTAACCGCTATGGTGATTAAGGGGTATGGGGACATTACATTGGATGTTTTTATTCTTGTGTCTGTTTTGCAGCATCGGAGGGGGCATGAACAGGATGAAGATGAGGATGGCCTTCATCGTGGCAGCCGGACATGGGTGAGTGCTATATGTATTGAATGTATTTATTGTTCTTTATGTATTTAAAACTAGCTGATATACCCGGCGTTGCCCGTGATGAAAATGTTCTGCCTCCCCCATCCTCCCTCTCAACTCCCTTCCGCCCCTCTTCACAGCTGTTCAGGCTTCCCCCCTTCTCTCCTGACTCCCTCCCCCCCCTCTCTCTCCTGACTCCCTCTCTCCCCCCCCCTCTCTCCTGACTCCCTCCCCCCCTCTCTCCTGACTCCCTCTCTCCCCCCCTCTCTCCTGACTCCCTCTCCCCCCCCTCTCTCCTGACTCCCTCTCTCCCCCCTCTCTCCTGACTCCCTCTCTCCCCCCCTCTCTCCTGACTTCCTCTCTCACCCCCTCTCTCCTGACTAACTCCCCCCCTCTCTCCTGACTGAATACCACCCCCCGCCTGTCCGCTGTGCGCCGCCATCTGTCCGCTGTGCGCCGCCATCTTACCGGGGGCAGCTGCAGGAGGAAGGGGGTCCTTCCGGAGGCTGCCTGCCCACTGCCTGTCCCCCCGCCGGGGAGGGAGGGAAGTGAGCGTTGGTGGCTGGGGCAGGAGGGCCGCGCCGCTCTTCCCCTCTGTCCGGGAGCCGGTGGGGGGGAGGGAGAGGGAGAAAGAGTTGGGTGACGTCATAGAGCCGGGTGACATCATAGAGCCACCAATCTGATTGGCCAGAGGCTGAGGACCAATCAGATTCACTGCAGCTAGTACCAACCTTTCGATTTTATATATTAAGATGGGTACATTCACTATTATCCATTTGTGGATAATAGTAATTGTGCCCATTACTATACTGTATGTGTTAGGGGGGGGTTATTTATTTATAAGTATGTATGTGTTTTGACATTAATTGGGGGGGGCACATAATTGGTACTGCAGGCCTGCGGGTAGCACCCGAGGGCCCCCGCCGGCCTATAGTATCATTGATGTGCATATATGTGTATGTTGGGGGGTTATAGGGGTTGTTGGGGAAATATATATATATATATATATATATTTATATATATATATATATTTATTTTTATTTATTTATTTATTTAGATTTATTTATTTATTTGTTTAGTGTGGGGCTGTTGTGTGTGAATTTTTTTATTGTGGGTAGCGGGGGTGGGTGAAGGGGGTATTAGCCCCAATGGTGGTTATTTAGGGCTTGCGGGTGGGTAGCGGGAGGGCTTAACCTCTTCATGACCGTAGCAGTTAGCCGCTAAGGTAATGAAGTGGGCTTTACATGCATGTTTCCTGCCTCGGATGCATGCCGGGGGGCTCCGGTGCTGGTATCAGCTCCGGAGCCCCCGGCATCAATCACAGACAGGAAAAAGGCCTGATTTTTTCTAAGTGTCGCCCTTGCCGATGCTTCTCCCCACCGACCCGCCAACTTTGAGTTGGTGGGACGATTTGCCGAAAAAATGGCTTTTCGAGAGTGCCGATCAGCTCCGATAAGCACCGAAAACATGATCGGGGCTACTAGAATACAGCCGATTTAAAAAAGTGGCGAAAGGTGCCGAAAAGTGGTTTCTGCCGATACTTTTTTATCGGGAAGAAAAAATGCTGATTTGGCAAATTATCGGTGCTTACTGTATACCAAAGCCGTTTTGTGGCGAAAAAAAACTTTTCGGCACTTTGTGCATACACTGGCGACACACTTTATTCGAGCACGGCTAGTCCCGCGAATTCGGGTATACTCGGGTGTATTCAGGTTTCTGATATTTTTCAGCCAGAGTGCATTGCGTTATTTTCCGGCAGGAATTTAAGCTTTTTATTCCGGCTGGTTACAATACTGCAATGCCGTCAAAATACACATGGTGGCGCTTGCGAGCTATTCTCTGTGAAGCCGTCCCCTATAATGAATTGTAATGCAGTATACAGTATATATATATATATACAGTACTGTATAACAACAACCCCTGTAAGCCCTAACATACAGTACTGTACAGTACTGTACTGTATATGCACATACATAAATGATACTACTGTATGGGCGGCGGGGGCGAGATGTGTTTGCAGCAGAGAGAGATCCGCTGCTCTCTCTCTGCGCAAACATCCACACATTAAAAATTATTTGAAATACATTTTTATTGATAGTGTAGATGTGCAGGGGGTCTCCGGAGCTGAACCGCGTTGGTTTTAGGTCTGGGGACCCCGTGCCCCCCGAGATACAGGCCCCTTTAGGGGGTGCCGGTATCCAGCTCTGCGTTAAAAGCCCCGATCACGTGACCGCGGCCTGTAAACCAAGCAGAGCAGAGGGATACCGGCACCCCCTAAAGGGGCCTGTATCTCGGGGGGCACGGGGTCCCCAGACC
The DNA here is from genome assembly GCF_040206685.1 of Ascaphus truei. NCBI lineage: Eukaryota > Metazoa > Chordata > Amphibia > Anura > Ascaphidae > Ascaphus > Ascaphus truei. Next base: position 155,825 of record NW_027456893.1, read on the forward strand.
TGAAACCTGTGCGCTTCTGCTCTGGAGACCCTCTGCACATGTACAGTATCATTAAAACACATACAATATACAGTATAAATAAACACTCGTTCTTTACCTTAGCGTCTATGCGCTATGGTAAAGAAGCATTATTTTAATAATATTGTACAGTGAGCAGGGGGTTCCCTGAGCCAGAAATTAATGATTAATGCTCAGGGAACCCCCCCCCCCCCTGCTCCTGATCAATATTATTAAAAATACGGAAAATGCTGCGTCATTACCATAGCGGATAGCCGCTAAGGCAATGAAGGGGTTAACCCACCGTGCCCGCTTTATTGTGTGTAGTGGGGATGGGTGAGGGGGGTATTTGGCCCTTGGTGTGAGTTTACGACTTGCGGGAGGGGGGGGGGGGGGTTGCGGGTGCACTTAACCCCTTCACGATCGTAGCAGTTAATACCGCTACGGTCATGAAGGGGTTAAGCCCTCCCGCTACCCCAACCCCCCCCCCCCCCCGCAAGCCCTCCCCAACCATCGTTGGGGCGAATACCCCATTCACCCACCCTCCCGCTACCCACAATAAAAAAATACACACACACAGCAGCCGCCAAAAAATAAATAAATAAATGACAATAAATACATTTGAAATACATTTTTATTGATAGTGTAGATGTGCAGGGGGTCTCCGGAGCTGAACCGCGTTGGTTTTAGGTCTGGGGACCCCGTGCCCCCCGAGATACAGGCCCCTTTAGGGGGTGCCGGTAGCCCTCTGCTTGGTTTAAAGGTCCGATCACGTGATCGCGGCCTGTAAACCAAGCAGAGCAGAGGGATACCGGCACCCCCTAAAGGGGCCTGTATCTCGGGGGGCACGGGGTCCCCAGACCTGAAACCTGTGCGCTTCTGCTCCGGAGACCCTCTGCACATGTACACTATCAATAAAAATGTATTTCAAATGTATTTATTGTCATTTATTTATTTATTTATTTATTTATATTTATTCATTGTGCTGCTGCTGCTGCAAGTCGTAAACTCACACCAAGGGCCAAACACCCCCCTCACCCCCAATAAAAAAAATTCACGCACAGCAGCCCCACAATTAATAAATAAATCTAAATAAATAAATAAAATCTATGTAAAACCCCCTCCCCTATTCTCGCTTTTAAAACGCCCTGCCTTCTCTCTAATCTATGTAAAAAACCCTCCCCCTATCCCCCTATTGTGTGTGCGTTAAACTTCCCTGCAAGCTATGTAAAAAAACCTCCCCCTATTGTGTGTGTGTTTAAATCTGTCTGGCCTGTGTTTCTGAGTGCTGAGTGCTCTGCGTTTAAAGGTCCCGATCACGTGATCGCGGCCTGTAAACCAAGCAGAGCAGAGGGATACCGGCACCCCCTAAAGGGGCCTGTATCTCGGGGGGCACGGGGTCCCCAGACCTGAAACCTGTGCGCTTCAGCTCCGGAGACCCCCTGCACATGTACACTATCAATAAAAATGTATTTCAAATGTATTTATTGTCATTTATTTATTTATTTATTTATATTTATTCATTGTGCTGCTGCTGCAAGTCGTAAACTCACACCAAGGGCCAAACACCCCCCTCACCCCCAATAAAAAAAATTCACGCACAGCAGCCCCACAATTAATAAATAAATCTAAATAAATAAATAAAATCTATGTAAAACCCCCTCCCCTATTCTCGCTTTTAAAACGCCCTGCCTTCTCTCTAATCTATGTAAAAAACCCTCCCCCTATCCCCCTATTGTGTGTGCGTTAAACTTCCCTGCAAGCTATGTAAAAAAACCTCCCCCTATTGTGTGTGTGTTTAAATCTGTCTGGCCTGTGTTTCTGAGTGCTGAGGGCCAAACACCCCCCCCACCCCCAATAAAAAAAATTCACGCACAGCAGCCCCACAATTAATAAATAAATCTAAATAAATAAATAAATAAAGACATGAAGAGAAATAAATATATACTGTACAGTATATACTTTGTATATATATATACACTGTATATATATATATATATATATATATATATATATATATATATATATATATATATATACATACAGTATACATATATACACTGTGTATATATATATATATATATATATATATATATATATATATATATATATATCATACAGCTATATTTATATATATATATATATATATATATATATATACTGTATATATATATATATATATATATATATATATATATATATATACATACTGTATGTGAGTGAAAAGAGAAAAAAGTAACCCGTATGGGAGCACTCAGGTATGCAATTGATATATTTGTTTATTTATTTGACACAGTGCAAAAAGGGATGAATAAACAGTACATGATTTAAAAACACTTAAAAAAGAGGCATGGACCCTTAAACACTAATGAACAGCACTAGGGAACGACACACACTGTCAACCCTAATCATGAAAAGGATAGTGACTCAAAAAACACTAGGGAGAATCAAAGTGAATCACAATACAGTAGGTTACTGGGTTTAAAGGCACCTACTGTATACAACGCTAAGGATAATGCACACTACACACCAAAAGGTAGACTTGTCAAAGTATAAATGACAGTCTCAAAGCATCACACATCTGCATTAGCATACAGTAATATACAGTAACCAATGCCTACAGCACAAATCATGTGTAGGAAAGGTGGTAAGGTGGAATGAAATCCCTAGATGTGTAGAGCAATGAAGTTAATGAATAGCATACTGTACAGTATAAAACATAACATTACAATCCACACAGTACATTGCATTTACAGTACATTGTATACTGTAAATGATGCATAGCATTAAATCTATGCACCATATACAGTACTGTACATTCTGCAAATGAATGTTAACAATATAATTGCAAGCTACTCTACCAGTAAATACTGTACAAACACTTCCAAACAAGTCAACTTAACTACAGTATTTTAACCAAGCAAGTAAACCAAAATCAATATATACTGTAAGTAACAACCAGAAAAGACAATTTAAAAACAAACTAACCCTTACAATACCAAGGATTACATCTATCTAATTGTAAAAAACCTTATACATTATACACAGCAGCATTGTTTAAAAACCCCTTCCCCCCTAATGTTTGTGTTAAGCAGATTACACTGAAGGGAGAGAGATATAAAGGCCTAAAGCCCCTTCCCCCCTAATGTTTCTGTTAAACAGATTACAGTACATTGAAGGGAGAGAGATTTTACAGAAACACACATTAGGGGGGAGGGGGCTTTAAACAGATTACATTGAAGGGAGATAGATGTTTCTGTTACCAGTAAATCTCCCTCCCTGCATTGCTAACCACCCTCACCCCCTACCCACATACCGTTAACCCCCCCCCCCATCCTGGCCATGGCCCCTCCGCTTCTGCAAAACAGACACAAAAATTAAAACATACAAAGTAATGTCCCCTAACCCCTTAATCACCATAGCGGTTATTAACCGCTACAGTCATGAAGGGGTTAACCCACCCTCACCCACCCACCACTCGGGATGCCTACATACCCTCCCACACTAACCCCCCCCCCACCCACCCGTGAGGCCTAACCACCCAGTCAGTACCCACAAGGGAGGCCTACCCACATACCGTTGGGGAAACACCCCACCCCCACCCCAGTACCCACAATAAAAACAGTACAATCACCCACAATAAACAGCATTCTATTTATTAAATACATTACCCACCCCCTGTGCCCCCCCCCCCCATAAATACAAGATTTATTCTTTTACATTCAGGGTCCATAACGTAGCCCCACGCTAGTCCCCGGTGGGCTGGCAGGGCACCTGGACAGACCTACAGTTTACCAGCAGCATTCCACAGGTTCTGGAGGCCTGCTGGTGGATCCTGCCAGCACCATGGCGCTCAGGTGGTCTCCTTGGGTCACCGTGAGCCACAATTGGGTCCACACGGTAGGCCCAAGGATGTCTGGGAGCCCCGGGTCAAACCCACAGGTGTCTGCGGGGCCTCGGGTGGTTCCCATGGGGGTCTGGGGAACTCACGGGTGCTCACTACGGGTCCGCGGTGCCCCCACAGAAGTGGGACCACACATCATCATCCCCGCACCTACGGCTCGGAGGTGCCCCCACAGAAGTGGGACCACACATCGTCATGCCCGCAGACTACGGGTCCGCGGTGCCCCCACAGAAGTGGGACCACACATCATCATCCCCGCATGTGTCACCCGTGGAACCACCAGCCTGCTACCCTTTAGGATACCCGAGGATTCCCCGCGGGTGGTCTCCAGAGGTCCCACGCAAAACCACGGAAGTAACCCTGAATGTAAAAAAAATAAACCTGGCCTATACATTCAATACATACACCCTCCCCCCCAACACCTACAGTACAATAATGTGCAAAATAACTATTATCCAGATATGGATAATAGATTAATTGCCCATTATTAAAAACATTAACTAGCATATACAAATAAATAAAGTACTACTGACCTCATCAATACGAAGTGTCCGATGCCAGCGCCTTCCTTCTCTTGCCCACACAAAACATAGCCAAAACCAAGCCAATACATTGCAATTACATTCAGATATCAATTAACCCCTTAAACACCTTATCGGATAATAACCGCAAAGGTAATTAAGGGGTTAAGCCACACAGGCACGATACCCACCCTTCACCCATGAATTTGTACTGTGGCTTCATCATGCAACTATATATATATATACTGTATATATATACATACAGAGAGACAGAGAGAAAGAGAGAGAGAGAGATATATACAGTATATATATATACACACGTTATATACACACCCATGATAAACCAAATATACAGTACAAATAAATGTAGAAGGGTTATCAAAACCATACTGTTCTACAACCAAACACTTCTCCATACAGACACTACATTAAAAATCAATTTCCTTTAAAAATCCTAACTGATCTCACAATCTACTGTACTTTATATGATCACAAACCAATGAAAAAAGTCACATTCCAAAATGCATAAAATCTATGCACCATACTGTATACATTCTGCAAATTAATCAACGTAAACAAAAATCAATTAGCAATCATTATTTAGATCTCTAAACATTTCACACTCAATCATGAACAATGAAACCATTAACAGATTCACGCCTAGAGCAGAACAATTAAGCCTTTGAAAAAATATAAGTACCGACAAAAATACAACCTTTCCAAACCAAGCCTACAGTACCTACAGTATCCCTGACCTTCCTCAAACACACAATACAATACCAAGGAATAATACATCTATCTAATTTTAAAATACTTTAAACTCACAAAATAATTAAAAACACATCTAATCCAGCTTTTAAAACATCATCATTTCTTACCCTGAATGTATACTGTACAGTATATCTCTCTAGACATATATATTGTACATACATACATACAGTGGCAAGAAATGATATACCACAAAAAAATAAAAATACACAGGTTAAAAAACCTTTTGAAAAAATTAACAAGTTAAATAAAATACATTTCTTTACTGTAGTTCACTTACCATTACTTGCCCCCACCGACTCCCGTTGCCCAGCTTACTCACGAACCAATCCACGATCAGGAACCCATAAAATAATAAACCATTGAAAATAATAAACATTAAACTAAAAATCCAAACCAATCCACGGGTCTTCTACTTGTAATACACCTTCATCTGTATTCTTCTTTCTTCTATCTCCTTCCGGGCGGGGCAGGGCGTGGTCTTCTTTCCATCATCGGCCACGCCCTTGTCTTTTTCCTTCTCCGGAGGTCCTTCCTCCGCGGCGTCTGGCTGCAAAATGAGACGACATAGGCTTTTAAAGGCCTATGACGTCACATTTTGCGTCATGGTTCCCACGGTCCTGATTGGACCGTGAAAACCATGTGTGTTGGCCGATAATAAAAAAATGATGACGTCACTTAAAGGGAATGAAAGCACAGCCAATCAGAATGGCTTTGCTTCAATTGCCTTTAAGATGACGTCATGAAAAGGCACATGGCCGTGCACACATGGTACTAGAGCCAATCAGAGCGTGGGAACTTTATCCCTACTCTGATTGGCTCTGGTATACCATGTGTCAGAGGCTTGGGGGAGAAAGGATGTGACGTCAATGAAAACCTGTCACGTGGTACGGTAGCCAATCAGAGCGTGGGAACTTTATCCCTACTCTGATTGGCTCTGGTATACCATGTGTCAGGGGCTTGGGGGAGAAAGGATGTGACGTCAATGAAAACCTGTCACGTGGTACGGTAGCCAATCAGAGCGTGGGAACTTTATCCTTATTGACGTCACATCCTTTCTCCCCCAAGCCCCTGACACATGGTATACCAGAGCCAATCAGAGTAGGGATAAAGTTCCCACGCTCTGATTGGCTCTAGTACCATGTGTGCACGGCCATGTGCCTTTTCATGACGTCATCTTAAAGGCAATTGAAGCAAAGCCATTCTGATTGGCTGTGCTTTCATTCCCTTTAAGTGACGTCATCATTTTTTTATTATCGGCCAACACACATGGTTTTCACGGTCCAATCAGGACCGTGGGAACCATGACGCAAAATGTGACGTCATAGGCCTTTAAAAGCCTATGTCGTCTCATTTTGCAGCCAGACGCCGCGGAGGAAGGACCTCCGGAGAAGGAAAAAGACAAGGGCGTGGCCGATGATGGAAAGAAGACCACGCCCTGCCCCGCCCGGAAGGAGATAGAAGAAAGAAGAATACAGATGAAGGTGTATTACAAGTAGAAGACCCGTGGATTGGTTTGGATTTTTAGTTTAATGTTTATTATTTTCAATGGTTTATTATTTTATGGGTTCCTGATCGTGGATTGGTTCGTGAGTAAGCTGGGCAACGGGAGTCGGTGGGGGCAAGTAATGGTAAGTGAACTACAGTAAAGAAATGTATTTTATTTAACTTGTTAATTTTTTCAAAAGGTTTTTTAACCTGTGTATTTTTATTTTTTTGTGGTATATCATTTCTTGCCACTGTATGTATGTATGTACAATATATATGTCTAGAGAGATATACTGTACAGTATACATTCAGGGTAAGAAATGATGATGTTTTAAAAGCTGGATTAGATGTGTTTTTAATTATTTTGTGAGTTTAAAGTATTTTAAAATTAGATAGATGTATTATTCCTTGGTATTGTATTGTGTGTTTGAGGAAGGTCAGGGATAGATAGCCTTGGTTGTACTGTAAAGGTTGTATTTTTGTCGGTACTTATATTTTTTTCAAAGGCTTAATTGTTCTGCTCTAGGCGTGAATCTGTTAATGGTTTCATTGTTCATGATTGAGTGTGAAATGTTTAGGGATGTAAATAATGATTGCTAATTGATTTTTGTTTACGTTGATTAATTTGCAGAATGTATACAGTATGGTGCATAGATTTTATGCATTTTGGAATGTGACTTTTTTCATTGGTTTGTGATCATATACAGTACAGTAGATTGTGAGATCAGTTAGGATTTTTAAAGGAAATTGATTTTTAATGTAGTGTCTGTATGGAGAAGTGTTTGGTTGTAGAACAGTATGGTTTTGATAACCCTTCTACATTTATTTGTACTGTATATTTGGTTTATCATGGGTGTGTATATAACGTGTGTATATATATATACTGTATATATCTCTCTCTCTCTCTTTCTCTCTGTCTCTCTGTATGTATATATATACAGTATATATATATATAGTTGCATGATGAAGCCACAGTACAAATTCATGGGTGAAGGGTGGGTATCGTGCCTGTGTGGCTTAACCCCTTAATTACCTTTGCGGTTATTATCCGATAAGGTGTTTAAGGGGTTAATTGATATCTGAATGTAATTGCAATGTATTGGCTTGGTTTTGGCTATGTTTTGTGTGGGCAAGAGAAGGAAGGCGCTGGCGTCGGACACTTCGTATTGATGAGGTCAGTAGTACTTTATTTATTTGTATATGCTAGTTAATGTTTTTAATAATGGGCAATTAATCTATTATCCATATCTGGATCATAGTTATTTTGCACATTATTGTACTGTAGGTGTTGGGGGGGAGGGTGTATGTATTGAATGTATAGGCCAGGTTTATTTTTTTTACATTCAGGGTTACTTCCGTGGTTTTGCGTGGGACCTCTGGAGACCACCCGCGGGGAATCCTCGGGTATCCTAAAGGGTAGCAGGCTGGTGGTTCCACGGGTGACACATGCGGGGATGATGATGTGTGGTCCCACTTCTGTGGGGGCACCGCGGACCCGTAGTCTGCGGGCATGACGATGTGTGGTCCCACTTCTGTGGGGGCACCTCCGAGCCGTAGGTGCGGGGATGATGATGTGTGGTCCCACTTCTGTGGGGGCACCGCGGACCCGTAGTGAGCACCCGTGAGTTCCCCAGACCCCCATGGGAACCACCCGAGGCCCCGCAGACACCTGTGGGTTTGACCCGGGGCTCCCAGACATCCTTGGGCCTACCGTGTGGACCCAATTGTGGCTCACGGTGACCCAAGGAGACCACCTGAGCGCCATGGTGCTGGCAGGATCCACCAGCAGGCCTCCAGAACCTGTGGAATGCTGCTGGTAAACTGTAGGTCTGTCCAGGTGCCCTGCCAGCCCACCGGGGACTAGCGTGGGGCTACGTTATGGACCCTGAATGTAAAAGAATAAATCTTGTATTTATGGGGGGGGGGGGCACAGGGGGTGGGTAATGTATTTAATAAATAGAATGCTGTTTATTGTGGGTGATTGTACTGTTTTTATTGTGGGTACTGGGGTGGGGGTGGGGTGTTTCCCCAACGGTATGTGGGTAGGCCTCCCTTGTGGGTACTGACTGGGTGGTTAGGCCTCACGGGTGGGGGGGGGGGGGGGTTAGTGTGGGAGGGTATGTAGGCATCCCGAGTGGTGGGTGGGTGAGGGTGGGTTAACCCCTTCATGACTGTAGCGGTTAATAACCGCTATGGTGATTAAGGGGTTAGGGGACATTACTTTGAAAGTGTTATTTTTTTTCTCTGTTTTACTGTACAGCAGCGGAGGTTGCCATGGGTAGTGGGTAGTGTATTGAATGTATTTATTGGTTATTATGCGTTAACCCCTTCATTACCTTAGCGGCTATACGCTATGCTAATGAAGCCTCGTTTCTGAACTTTTAATAATATTGTGCAGGAGCAGGGGGTCCCCTGAGATTAGATTTCTGTCTCAGGGAACCCCCTGCTCACTCTACAATATTATTAAAAAGACAGAAATGCTGCTTCTTTACCATAGCGCATAGCCGCTAAGCTAAAGAATGATTCTTTAATGATGTGTGTGTTTTATTCACAGTGTAGATGTTCTCCGGAGCTGAAGCGCACAGGTTTCAGGTCTGGGGACCCCGTGCCCCCCGAGATACAGGCCCCTTTAGGGGGTGCCGGTATCCCTCTGCTCTGCTTGGTTTACAGGCCGCGGTCACGTGATCGGGGCTTTTAACGCAGAGCTGGATACCGGCACCCCCTAAAGGGGCCTGTATCTCGGGGGGCACGGGGTCCCCAGACCTAAAACCTGTGCGGTTCAGCTCCAGAGACCCCCTGCACATCTACACTATCAATAAAAATGTATTTCAAATGTATTTATTTGTATTTATTTATTTATTTATTGCGGGGATGCTGTGTGTGATTATTTTTTATTGTGTTAACGGGGGTGGGTGACGGGGTTTATAAATGTGAGTTTATAAATAAAATAAAGAATATTATTTATAGGGGCCTTAGAACAGAAGTTCCCACGCCAATTGCGCGCTCATTGCTCTTTTGTTACAATGTTGCTGGTCTTGCGGGTTTGCAGTCTGGCAGCAAAAAGCAGTTTGTAGTACTGAGTGTGAGATAAATTAAGCAGTTCTTTTATTGCTGAAGTCGCCACTAAAAACTTTTATTTACAAATACAGTACAAAAACCGTGCAACACACAACAACATTCAGTATCCTTTGTTTAAGTACAGCAGGTACTATAGGGTAAAACATGTACTGTACAGTACAGCACAACATTACAGTATGGTCTCACTGAAAGTCCTCCCCATTTTCCAGCCATGGCCGATGCCTTGCATGGCGCAAAACGCCATTAATGCAGTCTCTAACGCCTCTCATTACAGGATCTGTAACAGGGTAATAGCGCTGCATTTCTTCCACAATCTTTTTCCTTAAATTGGCAGGAAGGGCATTTTTTTGGCGATTCCCATCATAGTTCACTTTGAACACCCACTCGCAGTACAATGTGTAGGGAACATGGTGTTTAAATATGATCAAGGCATACTTGTGTGGTATACCAGCACTCCTCACCCTATACTTCTCCCTCAGCGCCGGTGTCAGATCGCACAGGGAGATGTCGGGCACTGTTTGTATGCGAGCGGGTGTAGGAAGTCTTTTGGGAGCGGGTGTACTTGAGGCGATGGGCAATGGTAGGGTGTCTGGGAGGAAGCTTTCCTCCGGTAGTGGTCGCCGGGTTGTCTCCTGGCGTGGTCTAGATGGGGTTGTCATGTCCTCCTCAATAGCATAGTACACTGTATCTTCTGGTGGAGGGGGTGTGCTTGGTGATGGAAGGGGGTCGAAGGTACCATGCATCACATCCATGTCACCCCCCTGCTCCAGCGTCGGGGAAACAGGGGCATTAACACCGAGCAAATAATGTATGCCCGCTATGTCTGCCTCTATCTTGTCCATCCGTTGATCCATCCGTTGCTCCATATGTAGCATCCGTTGATCCAGCCGTTGCTCCATATGTAGCACCGACTCCAGAAGCAGATCTAGCTTTGCCAGCACACTAGAATTCCCGGGGAGATCCACACTTAGCCCATTCAGGATCCGGTCCAACGAGCTGCTTGTGCATGGCATCTGGAGATCTGGGGGGATGGGTGCAACGGAGGATGAGATGGGGGTTCCCTGGAGAGAAGCGGCATCGATGGAGAGTGGAAGAGGTGACCTGGGGATGCCCGGTACAGGAGAAGCTGCAGCGTGGTGGAAGAGGGATGGAGAAGGTGACCGCTGGATTTCCGGGAGAGAAGCAGAGTCGTCCAAGAGCAAAGGAGACAGTGACCCGTTGATTTCAGAGGCAGCAGCATCTTCAGATGGAACCGGAGAAGATGGGGGTGGAGAAGCCGGGCTGAAGATTTCCGGGACAGCTACAGCAGAGTCGTCGAAGCATATGGGAGCAAGTGGTCTGCGGATTCGGTGAGTTGGCTGCCATGCGTCTTGCGAACCGAGCACAGTACCGTATTTCTTCTTCACATAATAAGGCTGACGTGTTTTAAAAGCCTTAGCCTTTGGGGTCAGCAGAAGGTTTTCTTTGTTGGCCTTAGCCTGTCGCTTTGCCTTTGGCTTGGGAACGGTAACTGCCTTTCTCTTTTTCAGTGTGGCAGGCACAGCAGAGGTGAGATGATTCTTTCTTCCATAGAACCGGGGATGCTCCATGTAAGCGGGAGGCACAATGCAGTATCTGGACAATGCCTCAGATAAAGATCAGCAAGTGGTGGGCTATGCAACGTGTACAACCTTTTATGCATGGTGGCCAGGTACAGGTGTTGAAAGTGGGTGGTCTGTTATGTGAGTCATTAACATATAAATACACCATCCATTTTGTGGATTCACTGCACATTGAATACACATCGACTAAACATCGAATACACATTCTTGTGTTTGTATTTCTTTCTACAGTACTCGCAGCAATGCCTGTTAAGAAGATTTCAAAGGATCTCAGCATGAGAATGAAGGAGATGTACACGAGCGGACAACGAATTGCAGATATCCAGCGCTGGTTAACTGCTTCTGGCCTCGTTGTGCCATCAAGCACTGTGTGCTATCATGCACAAGGAAAAAACAGAGACCGCAAAAAGGCACCAAGGGTAACAAATGCGTAAGTACTGTACAGTATACTGTATTTATAAAACTTAACCAAAAAAAATATAGAAAACTGTAGTGTACATCTACAGTATACCGTATTTATATAGTATATTTATTATATTACAACAGTATATACTGTAGTGTACTGTATGTGTGGTCAATTTATATTTTTTGTGCAGCAGTATACACTTTTGGTATATTGCAATTCATCTTACAACGAAATATACAGTATATGATGTGTATTTATTATGATATAACAACAGTATACCGTATTTATATAGTATATTTATTATATTACAACAGTATATACTGTAGTGTACTGTATGTGTGGTCAATTTATATTTTTTGTGCAGCAGTATACACTTTTGGTATATTGCAATTCATCTTACAACGGAATATACGGTATATGATGTGTATTTATTATGATATAACAACAGTATACCGTATTTATATAGTATATTTATTATATTACAACAGTATATACTGTAGTGTACTGTATGTGTGGTCAATTTATATTTTTTGTGCAGCAGTATACACTTTTGGTATATTGCAATTCATCTTACAACGGAATATACAGTATATGATGTGTATTTATTATGATATAACAACAGTATACCGTATTTATATAGTATATTTATTATATTACAACAGTATATACTGTAGTGTACTGTATGTGTGGTCAATTTATATTTTTTGTGCAGCAGTATACACTTTTGGTATATTGCAATTCATCTTACAACGAAATATACAGTATATGATGTGTATTTATTATGATATAACAACAGTATACCGTATTTATATAGTATATTTATTATATTACAACAGTACTGTATACTGTATATTTTGTCTATTTATATTTATAGTACAGCAGTATACATTTTTTGTATATTTATATTTACTGTATATTACAACATTACATGTACAGTATACAATATACATTTTATATTGCTGCATATTAATAACACAATATAATTTCTTTGCATTGTAGGGAGACTACTCTTCTGGTGGACAGAATAAGTGAGGAGAATGATGAGAGGAGCGCATTAAGGGTTAAAAACACTCTTCAGGAAAACCACAATCTGACTGTATCCGAGAGCAGCATAAAGAAGATGAGACGCAGAATTGGATGGAAATATGGACGTGTGAGGTTAGTAGTGGACAGTACAGGAGGTACTGTACTGTAAAGTAAAAATGTTGTTTTGCAAACTGTACTGTGCTGTGACGCTAACATTTTTTATTCATTGTCATTACAGAGCGTACCCCATGATACGGGACGCAAACAAAATCAAAAGAGTGCTCCAGGCCCAGGCATGGATCGACAGCGGTGAGACTTTCCAGGATTGCATCTTCACTGATGAGTCTACTGTGTCGCTGGAGAGATTTGCAAGATTTGCGTTCCACAAAAAAGGCCGCATAACTTTGAAGCCACGGCCAAAACACCCTGTGAAGCTGCATGTGTGGGGTGCCATCTCTAGGCGTGGACCGGGATGCATTGTCGTCTTTGAAGGTACAATTTCTCAAATATAATGCCGCCTAATGCACTGTACTTGACTAGTGTTGCCTTACCGTATGCACTGTACTGTACTATTGAGCACTTTTCTTTTCTTGCTATAGGAATCATGAATAAAGATTTCTTCCAAGACAACATTGTGCCCGTGATAGTGCGATACATCACACAAGACTTTCCCAATGGTCATCGCTTTTACCAGGACAATGATCCCAAGCACACCGCGTCGACGGCGCATATCCTTGAGCGCGGCATCAACTGGGTGAAGACGCCAGCGGAGTAAGTGTAGTAGACCGTGTCCCATTTATATGTTCCCCACTGTTTTTACTGTGTACTCTATCTCTTAAACTAATTGTCCTTTCTTTCCAATCACAGATCACCAGACTTCAATCCGATCGAAATGGTCTGGCATCAGCTGAAGGACCACATCCGTAAAGTGGCGAAACCCTCCAAGAAGGACGAGTTGTATACAGCCATAATGAGTTTTTGGAACGATGTACTCACCGAGGAACGATGCAATAAATATATAGACCATATTGCCACTGTGTTGCCCATTGTCATCGCGCGCAATGGACAAGCATCAGGAAAGTAGTACAGTGCTGTAGTATTGTACAGTAGGTACACTATGATACAGGTAAGTATGGCACAGATTTTAGCTTTCCCAATAGTCAGAGTTTACAGTAGTTCCAGTATACAGTACAGTAGACTAGTTTGACATACTACAGTAACTGCCTACTAACTGCTCCATTTTTTCTTTCCAGAGAAAGCTGCACCAGCCACCTACTGTACAGTAGGTCTACCATAATACAGTACGCACATACAGTACAGTACAGTAACTGAACAAAGTTTTTGTTTTCTTGTCGTTCCAGGAAAAAGGGTGCACCAGAGGGGAGGGGGGGCCTTGTGTTCGTCAAATCTGCTTGTGCAGTCAAATGTACAGTATATAAACAGCAGTAATGATGTACACAAAACCTCTCCTCTCTCAATGAACTACTGTACCGCAGACACAATGAGGATACTGTTACAGTATGAAGGGAAAAAGAACAGGATGGGTTATTTAACATTACAGTATACTGTGCAATATTTATACTGTATATTTATATATACTGTATTTTTATTCTAAAGGTATTCGAGAATGTACTCTACTAGATGAGGACCTGGTGACTTTCAACACTCTCAGACACACAGAAAGGATTATTTCACATCACTGTATATTTATCCTGTATATTTTCAGTAATTTAGAAGCAGTGGCTGTTCTGAACAGCCCAGGGCCAGATTAACAAAACAATGGCTTGGATTGGATTAGCCAGACGATTGATGCTTGGCCAGGGAGGGATTAAAAACTCTAAGGGAGGGGGTGGGTGGTGTAGCTGTAGGATTGTACTGTGTCAGTATTTCCAACGCCAGGTCACCCTAATAATTGCATGAATAAACCCCCAAAGACAAGGCCCAAATATACTAGTACAGTATACTGTACAGTACTGTAAAGTATGTATTATTGTGTGTTGATGTTTTGAATTGCTGTTAACTTGAAAAGTTTCACCATTGTATTGTACTGTATTTGTAAATAAAAGTATTTTGTGGCGACTTCAGCAATAAAAGAACTGGTTAATTTATCTCACATAAAGTACGTGAATACGACCGCAATCACCATTGTACAGTAAATGGGTGCATAGGATGGAACGACAGGTGCTAAAGGGGTATAAATATGATACTGTATTTATCAGTATTGATCAAAGAGAATTGATCAGAAGGATTCCCCTTATAAAGTATACAGCACTCTATTGTCATTCATACAGTACAGTATACTGTAGTAAAAGGTAGACAACACATGGTCTTGCAGTACAGTATACTGTATTACTAAAAATCTGTCAGGTTGACCAGAATCACTGCGGATATCGGAAAATAATACAATTTTATTAATTCTACGTACTGTATATAAGGGGAATCCTTCTGATCAACTCTCTTTGATCAACACTGATAAATACAGTAATTTATCTCACACTCAGTACTACAAACTGCTTTTTGCTTGCAATAAACAAACAAACAGGGAAGCGCTACTGTATACTGTATGAGTTAGGATCAGGCCCAGCAGCCACTTTATGTTGAAAACCACATATGAAATGAGCATAAATTTGCATGAATAATTACACAAAAATATATAAAATAAATAGCACAAGTCTCTGACAGAGAGAAATTGTCCAGGTGGTGTGGATACAGGTTAATGCCCCTGTCTGATAGGACAGACTCGGGCAAGAATGGCCTGTGAGAGGTGAATATCCAGAATGGTAGCTGGGATGGAAAGCGCTACCAACTGTGCAGGTATTGAAGTGTGTAGAAATGGGAAGGTGCCGTAGGCATCAAATGTGGAAAGCGCTCACCCAGACTTCATACACTGCGCTTTTTGCTTGCATACTGCAAAGCCGCAAGACCAGCAACATTGTAAAAAAAGAGCAAAAAAAGAGCAATGAGCGCGAAATTGGCGTGGGAACTTCTGTTCTAGGGCCCCTAGAAATAATATTCTTTATTTTATTTATAAACTCACATTTATATATAAAGTATATATTTATTTCTCTTCATGTATTTATTTATATTTATTTATTAATTGTGGAGCTGCTGTGCGTGAGGGGCCATGGCCAGGATGGGGGGGGGGGGGGGTAACGGTACAGTATGTGGGTAGGGTGTGAGGGTGGTTAGACCTCACAGTACATTATGCACATTGGGCCCCCCTCCTCCCCACATTTACATACTGTACACTACACGACATCAATGCAGGGAGGGTTTACCAATGCAGGGAGGGTTTACCAATGCAGGTAAGGCTTTAGGCCTTTATATCTCTCTCCCTTCAGTGTAATCTGCTTAACAGAAACATTAGGGGGGGAAGGGGCTTTAGGCCTTTATATCTCTCTCCCTTCAGTGTAATCTGCTTAACACAAACATTAGGGGGGAAGGGGTTTTTAAACAATGCTGCTGTGTATAATGTATAAGGTTTTTTACAATTAGATAGATGTAATCCTTGGTATTGTAAGGGTTAGTTTGTTTTTAAATTGTCTTTTCTGGTTGTTACTTACAGTATATATTGATTTTGGTTTACTTGCTTGGTTAAAATACTGTAGTTAAGTTGACTTGTTTGGAAGTGTTTGTACAGTATTTACTGGTAGAGTAGCTTGCAATTATATTGTTAACATTCATTTGCAGAATGTACAGTACTGTATATGGTGCATAGATTTAATGCTATGCATCATTTACAGTATACAATGTACTGTAAATGCAATGTACTGTGTGGATTGTAATGTTATGTTTTATACTGTACAGTATGCTATTCATTAACTTCATTGCTCTACACATCTAGGGATTTCATTCCACCTTACCACCTTTCCTACACATGATTTGTGCTGTAGGCATTGGTTACTGTATATTACTGTATGCTAATGCAGATGTGTGATGCTTTGAGACTGTCATTTATACTTTGACAAGTCTACCTTTTGGTGTGTAGTGTGCATTATCCTTAGCGTTGTATACAGTAGGTGCCTTTAAACCCAGTAACCTACTGTATTGTGATTCACTTTGATTCTCCCTAGTGTTTTTTGAGTCACTATCCTTTTCATGATTAGGGTTGACAGTGTGTGTCGTTCCCTAGTGCTGTTCATTAGTGTTTAAGGGTCCATGCCTCTTTTTTAAGTGTTTTTAAATCATGTACTGTTTATTCATCCCTTTTTGCACTGTGTCAAATAAATAAACAAATATATCAATTGCATACCTGAGTGCTCCCATACGGGTTACTTTTTTCTCTTTTCACTCACATACAGTATGTATATATATATATATATATATATATATATATATATATATACAGTATATATATATATATATATATATAAATATAGCTGTATGATATATATATATATATATATATATATATATATATATATATATACACAGTGTATATATGTATACTGTATGTATATATATATATATATATATATATATATATATATATATACAGTGTATATATATATACAAAGTATATACTGTACAGTATATATTTATTTCTCTTCATGTCTTTATTTATTTATTTATTTAGATTTATTTATTAATTGTGGGGCTGCTGTGCGTGAATTTTTTTTATTGGGGGTGGGGGGGGTGTTTGGCCCTCAGCACTCAGAAACACAGGCCAGACAGATTTAAACACACACACAATAGGGGGAGGTTTTTTTACATAGCTTGCAGGGAAGTTTAACGCACACACAATAGGGGGATAGGGGGAGGGTTTTTTACATAGATTAGAGAGAAGGCAGGGCGTTTTAAAAGCGAGAATAGGGGAGGGGGTTTTACATAGATTTTATTTATTTATTTAGATTTATTTATTAATTGTGGGGCTGCTGTGCGTGAATTTTTTTTATTGGGGGTGAGGGGGGTGTTTGGCCCTTGGTGTGAGTTTACGACTTGCAGCAGCAGCACAATGAATAAATATAAATAAATAAATAAATAAATGACAATAAATACATTTGAAATACATTTTTATTGATAGTGTACATGTGCAGGGGGTCTCCGGAGCTGAAGCGCACAGGTTTCAGGTCTGGGGACCCCGTGCCCCCCGAGATACAGGCCCCTTTAGGGGGTGCCGGTATCCCTCTGCTCTGCTTGGTTTACAGGCCGCGATCACGTGATCGGGACCTTTAAACGCAGAGCACTCAGCACTCAGAAACACAGGCCAGACAGATTTAAACACACACACAATAGGGGGAGGTTTTTTTACATAGCTTGCAGGGAAGTTTAACGCACACACAATAGGGGGATAGGGGGAGGGTTTTTTACATAGATTAGAGAGAAGGCAGGGCGTTTTAAAAGCGAGAATAGGGGAGGGGGTTTTACATAGATTTTATTTATTTATTTAGATTTATTTATTAATTGTGGGGCTGCTGTGCGTGAATTTTTTTTATTGGGGGTGAGGGGGGTGTTTGGCCCTTGGTGTGAGTTTACGACTTGCAGCAGCAGCACAATGAATAAATATAAATAAATAAATAAATAAATAAATGACAATAAATACATTTGAAATACATTTTTATTGATAGTGTACATGTGCAGAGGGTCTCCGGAGCAGAAGCGCACAGGTTTCAGGTCTGGGGACCCCGTGCCCCCCGAGATACAGGCCCCTTTAGGGGGTGCCGGTATCCCTCTGCTCTGCTTGGTTTACAGGCCGCGATCACGTGATCGGACCTTTAAACCAAGCAGAGGGCTACCGGCACCCCCTAAAGGGGCCTGTATCTCGGGGGGCACGGGGTCCCCAGACCTAAAACCAACGCGGTTCAGCTCCGGAGACCCCCTGCACATCTACACTATCAATAAAAATGTATTTCAAATGTATTTATTGTCATTTATTTATTTATTTTTTGGCGGCTGCTGTGTGTGTGTATTTTTTTATTGTGGGTAGCGGGAGGGTGGGTGAATGGGGTATTCGCCCCAACGATGGTTGGGGAGGGCTTGCGGGGGGGGGGGGGGGGGGGTTGGGGTAGCGGGAGGGCTTAACCCCTTCATGACCGTAGCGGTATTAACTGCTACGATCGTGAAGGGGTTAAGTGCACCCGCAACCCCCCCCCCCCTCCCGCAAGTCGTAAACTCACACCAAGGGCCAAATACCCCCCTCACCCATCCCCACTACACACAATAAAGCGGGCACGGTGGGTTAACCCCTTCATTGCCTTAGCGGCTATCCGCTATGGTAATGACGCAGCATTTTCCGTATTTTTAATAATATTGATCAGGAGCAGGGGGGGGGGGGGGTTCCCTGAGCATTAATCATTAATTTCTGGCTCAGGGAACCCCCTGCTCACTGTACAATATTATTAAAATAATGCTTCTTTACCATAGCGCATAGACGCTAAGGTAAAGAACGAGTGTTTATTTATACTGTATATTGTATGTGTTTTATTGATACTGTACATGTGCAGAGGGTCTCCAGAGCAGAAGCGCACAGGTTTCAGGTCTGGGGACCCCGTGCCCCCCGAGATACAGGCCCCTTTAGGGGGTGCCGGTATCCCTCTGCTCTGCTTGGTTTACAGGCCGCGATCACGTGATCGGACCTTTAAACCAAGCAGAGGGCTACCGGCACCCCCTAAAGGGGCCTGTATCTCGGGGGGCACGGGGTCCCCAGACCTAAAACCAACGCGGTTCAGCTCCGGAGACCCCCTGCACATCTACACTATCAATAAAAATGTATTTCAAATGTATTTATTGTCATTTATTTATTTATTTTTTGGCGGCTGCTGTGTGTGTGTATTTTTTTATTGTGGGTAGCGGGAGGGTGGGTGAATGGGGTATTCGCCCCAACGATGGTTGGGGAGGGCTTGCGGGGGGGGGGGGGGGAGGGGGTTGGGGTAGCGGGAGGGCTTAACCCCTTCATGACCGTAGCGGTATTAACTGCTACGATCGTGAAGGGGTTAAGTGCACCCGCAACCCCCCCCCCCTCCCGCAAGTCGTAAACTCACACCAAGGGCCAAATACCCCCCTCACCCATCCCCACTACACACAATAAAGCGGGCACGGTGGGTTAACCCCTTCATTGCCTTAGCGGCTATCCGCTATGGTAATGACGCAGCATTTTCCGTATTTTTAATAATATTGATCAGGAGCAGGGGGGGGGGGGGGGTTCCCTGAGCATTAATCATTAATTTCTGGCTCAGGGAACCCCCTGCTCACTGTACAATATTATTAAATCTCTCTCTGCTGCAAACACATCTCGCCCCCAGTATGTGCAGTAATTTACTGAACATATACTGTAGAATAAATGCATAGTTTTATTTATTCGGGTTTATTACACAGTATACTGTATGGCCGGAAAACATCAGCATACAGTACAATATAATCCATCGAAATCCCCCCATTAGCCGTTTTCTTTTCTGAGGAAAAACAAAATGAAAAGTTTTAATGTACAGTAATGGTCAGCCCCCTAAAGAAGTTCCCAGCCAGCCCCACCAAAATAATACGGCAAAAATACAGTACTCACCATACTGTACAGTATTGTACTAAATTTCCCATTCAGCTTGCGCTGGCGCCGGCCCACTTCCAGTCCAGCTTTCATCATTTTGCAGAGGGACTAGCCCACCTGTAGTCAGCGGGAAATCGCTTAGGTACATGCAAGCTTCATCAAAACTGGCTGCGAAATCCATCTCAGAGTTGTAACCGACGGCGGGACCATGATGATAAGCTGGTGCTGCTGCTGGTTCTGGTTCTGGTTCTGGCGCATTGCTTGGCAGGGACTGTCGCTTCTTATTTCGTTTTAACACGACCCTTCGCCTTTTGCCGCCTCCATTATCATAGATACGGGAAAAACCCTGTGACACACACCAATACCCTCCAACAAATTGGGGCTCAATACGGTGAAAACAGGGGTCACTACATAACCTTTTCCTTATTGCATGCTTCCACAAATGAGGAGTTGGCGAAAATCTGTAAAAGTCATAATTTTCGATAAAATACTGATAAATTTGAACAACTGTTGCCATCTTATCCTCTGTTGCATTTATAGCGGCCCATATCAAATAAGCATAACTTCTGTCAGGTTTTTGGAACACGGGCTCCACTTGAACACTCATGTCTCTGTAGAATAGTGTAAGTGAAAATGATCTTTGTCTTTATTTAATACATTACTGTATGTAAAGCCTAAATTGATACATTTTTTGCAACTATTCCTTCAGTCTCAAGGACAAGTTACACAATAGCATACTGTACTGGGATAAAGTAACTTTTTTTTGGAAACGAAACAACTTGCAAAGGCCACACATTACTTAAGTCATGAGTTTATGCCATCTGGTGGACAATCGAAACATCGCAGCCTAGTAAATCATTCTCATTATCATTTAACAGATCAGGCCCCCGTCAGCCAGGCATGAACCGTGGCTGGGAAGGCAAACGCAACGAAGCATGCAAGAGGTGAGCAGCGGCGGATTCCAGGTTTCTGCCAGGTACAAACCAGGCATTTGCTCGAATAAAGTGTGTCGGTGCAGTAGAGCCCATAGTAACCAATTGGTTTAGGATTGTTGCAATTATATTCACTGTTGCCCCATATGCTGTTTTGTTACACTTGTATAGTATATAAGTATCATGATTTTGAACACATCATATGGTTTCTGTGCACACTTGTATTATGTGTGACACTTAGATATTTAAATAATCTTCATAATTTAATAGATTTACAAACACCATTCCCCCGACTTTACTTGATTTTAACTTAAGTTGTATTGTTTTTTATGCAACTTTTTTTATGTACCTTTCATTATTTCACAACTTCTAATGGTTGAGGTTTGCCATGTTTCTATGCATATACTATCGTGATTTAACCTCCCTTCCTGGATGTATGTGTATATAGGTTACTAGTTAAGTTATATGTGTAATTGTTTGATTTAAATTTGTTTGTTTTGTCTAATTGGCAACATTGGCCATTACTGCACATGCACCTAATGCCGATCCATCACGGACGTGTATAAACCTACCAGGTGTGCAGGCTCCCTCCAGATACTCTCGGGAGACTTTGCGCAATACTGGCTAAGTGACGTCAAGTCCGGTTGTATCCGATATTTTAGGAGGCTGGGCAGCAAGTATCGCTACTCTTTGATAAAGCCCTAAGTGGGTGAAACGCGTTAGAGCTGCGGGGGGTGCCATATCTTCTCTCTTTTTTAATCCATGAACTAAATAAAGCATTTTTTGTAGCACAGTCCAGCCTTTGCTACTATTTGTTGCACAGCCGTTCCCGCTGTTCTCCTCTCCCCTCCCGTGGGGGTTACTTTTCCTAGTTAGTGCAAAGGGTTAACGGCCTTAGAGGGTTAAAAGTGTGGGCTCATACTGTGTAACGCCCCCTGCCTTCACATGGTACTGGGTGACTTGACAGAAATTAAGCCATGGCCACTATCTGTCTGGTGATAGTCACTGATAGAGTATATATACTAGGGAGAAGGTTCTGGAACTCAGGTTCCTGGGATATAAGTAATCAATGTGGTGCTCAGCACCAAGTCAGATAGGATTCCCCCAGTATTCCCCCGTTTTAGTGAGTATAGCTCTGATCTATGTTTTTGTGTTGTGCTGGCTGGTTCTGGCTGGAATAAAAACTCTTTATTGAACTGATTTGTCATGTCTGGTGTCTTGATCCTGGTGTTAAGTTCTGGTCTTCCATGACTAGCGCCCCTAAAGACAACCCCTAGAAACACAGTGTGTATATGTGAAAGGAAACCTATGCCATACAGCAACCCAGCAGATTGTTACACAAAGGGCATAAAAGAATTTGTCCACGTGACCAGTCCACACCTAACTCAGATCTAGTATGCTCAGAAGTTGCAGTCAGAACAGGGAGCTGGAATAAGGATCCCTAGAGGGATTGATGTGATTTGGAGCCTGGAAGGGGCCCAAATGCAATGGTTCAGCAGGTGCATTACCAAGAGGAGGGACAGGTCTAGTATACACATTAGGAACAAGCCCCAGTACCTCCCATGGGATATTATGAGGGTAATTAGGGAAGATGTTCTCCAGTACAGGGAAGGCAGATGTATATAGTATACATGTGTAACAGGTGAATGTGATGGTTCAGGGGATTCCTTCCCCTTCTTCCATTCCCTCTGTCCCTTCCCATGCCAATCCCCCTGCGCTTACCCACTCCTGTCCCGCTCCGTCAACCTCTGATGCCACCCCTTTGCCTCAGCGCACGCCCTGCAAGTCTCGCGCACCCGCGCGGTCCCCAAACCCCGGCGGCAACGCTCCCCGCTCCCACACCTCCTCTATGCCCGCTGCCATCCTCTCACCTCCGGTGGCGGTCCCCTCTGTCCCTCTGTTCCCCTCCGCTGGTGTGCCTGCAGCGCGGCGTTCCGTGCGTCTTGTGACGCAGCCTGTGCATGCGCACTCTCAGCTTACAGAGGGCGCGCGCACAAGCTCGTCTTCTAGAGTTCGTCAACCCCTTGACTCCTCCTCCCATGCCCTGCAGGCAATTTCACTGTCTGACCCCTCTGTCTCCTCCTTCTCTCCTCCTGACCTATCCGTGTTGTCTCCCACTTCTCTCTCTGCTCCTCCTCTCTCTCCCATTGGTGTCCCCTCCTTTATAATCCCTGTCTGTCCTCTCTATCATCGCTCTGCATAGTTCCTGTTATCCCTGTGTGTGCAGTCCTATGCTTTGCTCCCTCTGTGTTCCTGCTTGTACCTGCTCCTGTGTTACTTTGGATTTCCCTGGCTTTGACCCCTGCTCGTCCTGGACTACCCTGCTCTCTGTAACCCTTGAACCTTGCTACAAACTCTACTTTGCTGACCTCTGGAATCCTTGGACTTGGATTACGAACTTTGACTACTCTGCTCTCTGTATCCCTGGACTTTGGCGCACGGACACGACCATTCTTACGTTTAACCCTACAACACTTTGCAAGTATCCTAACTATTTTTCCAACAGGCCCAGCAGCGCCATACCACACTCCGGGCTTGCTTCCACTGCTGTGGGTGTGTGGTGTAATACCGTTCCCACCTCAGTATTGGGCTCTTGCCAGATCTGCGGGCATACAGGCGTGACATTATGCAGAGCCCAACAAACGCAGACCCCCCTGAGGTGGGTACCGATATTTCTATAGAAGCCTTACAATTCGTGAGTAATCAGTTATCCACAGTCTCCCAACAATTGGCCAAATTCTCCCCTCAGGAGACTCCCATGGCTCCAGCACCCCCGGTGGCCACCATCTATGCCAGCTCTGGACCCCGTATTCCTTCTCCCAATCGCTACGATGGGGACCCCCTCGCCTGCCGCGGTTTCTTAAACCAATGTGAGGTGCAATTCGAGATGTCCACCTCCCTGTTTCCCACTGGCCGTTCCAAGGTAGCGTACATCTACACCTTGCTCACCGGAACCACCCTCACCTGGGCCTCTCCCCTCTGGGAGCGCAAAAGCGAATTAACCCAAGATTACCCTCTGTTCAGATGCGAGTTTCAACAAGTGTTTGATACCCCTGCACGGCGCGAGATAGCCGCATTCTCTCTTTTTCATATTTTTCAGGCCCAAAGATCTGCTGCCAAATACGCCATTGAGTTCCGTATGCTTGCCGCTGAAATCCAATGGAATGATGAGGCACTCGCCGCCGCTTACTGGCACGGACTCTCAGATACCTTGAAAGACGATCTTGCTACTCATGCCCGGCCTTCTTCCCTGGAGGAATTGATTTCCCTGAGCGTACGCATGGATCAGCGTACTCAGGAGCGACGGCATGAGAGGCACTGTTCTTGTTCTCTTTTCTTCCCCTGTTGTCTCTCCCAGGTCGTCTACAGCACCTCTCCTGGCACAGGTCGGCAGTCAGCAACTTCGGGCCACGGAGAGAGCGCGACGTCGTCTGAATAGACTGTGCTTCTCCGGAGCATCGTCTCCAGAATTGTCCCTGAAGCCGGGAAACGGGCACACCCAGTAATGGTAGAAAGGCTTCTACTGGGTACTGTCTCTCCTTGCCCCTCTCTCCCGAAACTCTCCCAAAGAAGTTTCTGCTTCCTGCCACCCTGGAGGGTCCTAACCTTTTCCTGCAGGTAAAAGCTTTCATCGATTATGGATCTGGTGGTGTTACGCCGATGCTCGCCACAAACCGGGACCGGACCGCGGGGCTGAGGTGGGGTTATATAATCACCGACCTTAGTCCACGCAGACTGATCCGGAGTGCGCAGTTCGTAGTCGTACATCGCAGGGTCAGGATTGGAGAAGGCAGCATCGTCGTTAATGAAGCAGGAGTTCGGCAACAGGAAATCAGGAGTGCCCCGCCTCAGCTTAGGAGCGTGAGCGCGGGGGTGGCTTCTGCGCGAGGAGCGGCCTCGGCCCATGACGCCGATCTCAGCAGGAGGAGACAGCAGGCTGGCCGAAGTTCACCGCAGGTCAGCGTCGGGAAGAACCAACGCTTCAGCGCAGAAGTCCAAGGCAGGCCACTGCAAGAGGATCGCAGCAGGCCGCAGGAAAGGAAGGGTAGCCACTGCTTGGAGGGAATGCAGCAGTTACCAGTGCTGGCATCAACGCTTCAGCACAGGCGTCCAGGATAGGCCACCGCAGGAGAATAGCAGCAGGCCGCAGGACAGGAAGGGTAGCCACTGCTAGGAGGGAATGCAGCAGTTACCAGTGCTGGCATCAACGCTTCAGCACAGGCGTCCAGGATAGGCCACTACAGGAGAATAGCGGCAGGCCACTGGACAGGAAGGGTAGCCACTGCTAGGAGGGAATGCAGCAGTTACCAGTGCTGGCATCAACGCTTCAGCACAGACGTCCGGGGTAGGCCACTGCAAGGAGATAGCAGCAGGCCAGTGCTGGCTAACAACGCTTCAGCACAGACGTCCAGGACCAGGCCTCTGCATACTCAGGAACTTGGAAGGTAAGAACGCTAGGAGAGAGGCCTGGGGTGGTTTGTGGCAGAGACAGTAACATAGAGGTAGGAATAGTTATGCTCGGCACTGGTTCAGTGCCGACGCCTAGAATATAAAGGGCGGAGATCCAATCACAGGAGGAGGGTGTGTGAGAATTCCTCCAATGAAAGAGCACAGGGCAGAAGCTGCAATGAGAGGCAGCACCTGTGCCATAGATTGCCAGAGGAAGCTTGCAACTGCACAGGTCTGCAAGGCTGCAGTCAAAGCCAGTAGTGGATTCCTTACAGGTGGTAAGTTCCTGGACCAGAGATTCGCCTTGGAGAATCAAATTCCTATGGTCAGAAGGAAAACTCCCATTGGTCTCGAGGCCATCGATGGCCGACCACTCTAGCCTGCGTTTATCATTTGGGAGTCCATTCCCCTCACGCTGACCTTGGCCGACGGTCATAAGGAGGTAATAATCTTCGATATTTTTAAATCTTCTACTGTCCAACTTTTTTTTAGGATTGCCTTGTGTCAGGAATCGGCGTTCTCCATGCTCCCCACACAGAGCACTCACTCCCCTCGGCGATTCCTCTGCTCAGCACCGGGCGCGCCCACGCCCTCCCGCGCACACACTTGCACCATCCACTGGCTCAGTCCACACGCGTACACGCGTTACGGAGCGCGCTTATTCTGCACACTCTTCTTCCCGTCCCCCGGACCTCAGGCTCTGCTCCCGCACGCCGCACGGGCATACTCAGGTTACCAACAAGTCTCACCTGGCCTGTTATGCCTGCACCAATCTGCAGTGTCTCCCTGTAGCTCTTCCTGTCCCACCTCCATTCCTAATTGGACCTTCCTGCTTTATCTAGCTCCTCTCTGCTCTCAGTCTTTGCTCGACATAGTCTCTGAATGGAAGTACTTCAGGACTCTCTTAGTGTTTTCACAGGTTCTGACACGGCTCGTATGACTACCCTCTCTGGCTCTCGATCTCGGCACTCCTTGGACAACGCTGACTCTGATACCCCCCGAACCCGGCTTGGACTACAACCTATCTCTGCTCTCCACTCCTTGACCTTGGCAAGGCATTCTTCACTCTATCTCTACAACCGGCACAGGCAAGTATTGTCTACATTACTACGAGAATGGAAACAAAAGAAAACAGCGCACAACGCCAAATAGTGAAGCAAATTCAACAATATATTATAGAATTAAAAAGGGGGTAATATATCTGCGTACATGAAAAAAGTTGGTAAAAGGCATGTAGTGTGTATCACACTGTTTACCACTCGGCAGCTGTTAACTGTAGAATCGGGTGCTTGCTTCCCTCTGCTGATGCAGCTCAGTTGATTCTGGGGCAGGACGTCAGTCTTTCACTCCCAAGGGGATTTCCCTTCATGCAGCCAGGTTCAGCAGCTGGTACTGGGGCTCGGTGAAATCGCTCCTGCTTCCTGGCCGATATGAAGCTGCTCCTGTACCTCGGCAGGTGTATCCTCTGCACAGATTTTAAAACGCAGCTTGCTGGGGTGCCCTCAGCGTGCCACGATGCCGCTCCGTCGCGGGACGCTGTGTAGTGACGTCACTGTCTACACAGCAGTGGTGGATTCAATAGGGAAGTTTGAACAGTCTTACAAAGTCTCTCACAAGTGTCCAAAACAGCACACAGGATGAAATAAAAACTAGTAGTTTACTTTTAAAACAACAACTTTATTAACAAAAAAACAAAAAAAACAATACCTATTTAATATAAACTTACATATAGACAAAACCTAGCATAAATAATTAAAAACATGCTGGAATAAAAGAAACACAATATTAGTCGACTTGAAATAGACACCATCATTACTTGCATAAAAAGATGTAACTAGAAAAAAGCGTAGGATAAATAAAGGAAAACAGAGATATACTGTAGAGATAAATAATACATCCCCTAGGTACAGAGGGGTGGTGAGCTAAAGATTCAATAAAGTGCCCAAATGTCTATTTCAAATCGACTAATATTGTGTTTCTTTTATTCCAGCATGTTTTTAATTATTTATGCTAGGTTTTGTCTATATGTAAGTTTATATTAAATAGGTATTGTTTTGTTTTTGTTTTTTTGTTAATAAAGTTGTTGTTTTAAAAGTAAACTACACATCTTCCCTATCACGCAGACCATTACCTATTATAGATGATTGGTCTATCCCTAATTGGTTGACCAATAAGGTATCTATGTGAGGTATTTAAGACCTCTGGGTAATGGCCTAATTATTCCCTGAAGAAGTAGTTAATTCTACGAAACTCGTTGGATGTAACATTCTATTGCCTTATATCTGCCTACATTGGCCTTTGTCTATGTATTGGCATGTCCTGTTTTTATTTCATCCTGTGTGCTATTTTGGACAATTGTGAGAGACTTTGTAAGACTGTTCAAACTTCCCTATTGAATCCACCACTGCTGTGTAGACAGTGACGTCACTACACAGCGTCCCGCGACGGAGCGGCATCGCGGCACGCTGAGGGCACCCCAGCAAGCTGCGTTTTAACCTCTGTGCAGAGGATACACCTGCCGAGGTACAGGAGCAGCTTCATATCGGCCAGGAAGCAGGAACGATTTCACCGAGCCCCAGTACCAGCTGCTGAACCTGGCTGCATGAAGGGAAATCCCCTTGGGAGTGAAAGACTGACGTCCTGCCCCAGAATCAACTGAGCTGCATCAGCAGAGGGAAGCAAGCACCCGATTCTACAGTTAACAGCTGCCGAGTGGTAAACAGTGTGATACACACTACATGCCTTTTACCAACTTTTTTCATGTACGCAGATATATTACCCCCTTTTTAATTCTATAATATATTGTTGAATTTGCTTCACTATTTGGCGTTGTGCGCTGTTTTCTTTTGTTTCCATTCTCTTAGTGTGTGTGGGGTGCTGAGCCAACCCTGCGTTTACAGCTGCAGACGCCTTTATCCCCAACACGGTTATGTGGCACTTATTATTTAATGTATAATTATCTCACTGTGGGAGTTGTGGTTTAATTTTTAAAAAAAAAATGTTATCACTAAATTGATGGTATAGTCACTGCACTGTATATATTTACACTTTATAGGTAGTTAGGTAGTAGCGCACAGTTTTGTTTTTTGTTTCTACATTACTACACCTGGCCTGGCAACACTTTATACCACACTCCGGACACGCTCCCTTTGCTGCGGGTGCGTGTATTACCACTTCCCCCTTCAACTCAGGGGACGGGTCTGGTCTGCGGGCAGCACCGGCGTAACACCTTGGCTTCAACTCCACAATCCGTGCATTGACTGGACCGGTACTCTGCCCATCCAGTGGCCTTCGTCTACGGATTCTACTCCTGCAGTGTCTCCTGTTGCGGTGCTGGCCGGCCTGGATTCCGTTCCATTTAATCTATCGATCCTGCCAACCGTGTATCACGAGTACTTGGATGTGTTCAACAAGGTACAAGCAGAGGTTCTGCCTCCCCATCGTCCGTACGATTGCCCTATCGATTTGATTCCTGGGACAATACTGCCTAAATCTACGTCATACCCTCTCTCCGTTCCGGAAACCGAGGCCATGACGTCCTACATTCAAGAGAATTTGGAAAAAGGATTCATCCGCAACTCTACCTCCCTTGCAGGGGCTGGCTTCTTCTTTGTGAAGAAGAAGGATGGATCACTTAGGCAGTGCATTGACTTTCGCGGACTCAATAAAATCACGGTAAAGAATCGGTATCCCCTTCCGCTTATCTCCGAACTGTTCGATCGTTTTCAGGGAGCTTCCATCTTCTCAAAGCTCGACTTAAGAGGTGCCTATAATCTCATTCGCATAAGGGAGGGGGACGATTGGAAAACAGCATTTAATACCCGTTCAGGACACTATGAATATCTTGTTATGCCCTTTGGTTTATGCAATGCTCCTGCCGTCTTTCAAGAGTTCATGAACGACATCTTCCACGATGTATTGGGAACTTTTGTCATAGTATATCTGGATGACATTCTCATCTTTTCTAAGGACCTGGAGAAACACATTCAACATACCAAACTAGTGCTTTCTAGGCTCCGTTCCAACTGCCTATATGCCAAGATGGAGAAATGTGTGTTCCACCAGACCTCTACTGCCTTCTTAGGCTACATCATCTCCTGCCAAGGCTTTTCCATGGATCCAGAAAAACGAAAAGCTATTCTCGATTGGCCGCTGCCTAATTCACACAAGGCTGTGCAGCGTTTTCTCGGCTTTGCCAATTATTACAGGAAATTCATCTTCTATTGCTCTTCCCATCACCGCTTTGACCAAGAAGGGCGCCGATACCACTTCCTGGTCCCCAGAGGCTATTCTTGCTTTCAAGGTGTTCAAAAGGCTTTTGTGTCCACACCCATCATACGCCATCCGGACATCTCCCTCCCCTTCACGTTGGAGGTCGACGCCTTGGATGTGGGAGCTGGCGCAGTTCTTTCCCAGAGGACTTCTCCCCAAGAAAAGCTCCACCCCTGTGGTTTTTTTTCACGGATATTTTCATCTGCCGAAAGGAATTATGATGTTGGTAATCGTGAACTTTTGGCCATAAACTGGCTCTTCAAGAATGGAGGCACCTTTTGGAGGGTACCAAGGAACCAGTTGCTATCCTCACTGACCACAAAAATTTGCTGCATATCGAGGGGGCCCGACGTCTGGGACCCCGCCAAGCTCGGTGGTCTCTCTTCTTTTCCCGCTTTAACTATACCATTTCATACATCCCTGGTACCAAAAATGTTAAAGCAGACGCTCTCTCTCGTCAGTTCGCCACAGAAACCGAAGCTAATGAAATCACGGAACCTATCCTTCCTGCCAAATGTATAATTTCTGCTAACAACTTCGATGTATTGGACGAGATCAACAAAGCTCAAGCTCACATTCCCAGCAAGTTCAGGGTACCAGAAGGGCGCTTGTACGCAGATCCACGTTTTCGCCATAAAATTTTACTTTGGGGTCATTCTTCTTGAGCAGCCAGTCATCCAGGCTTGAAAAGGACAGCATATCTCATTAAACTGACATTTTGGTGGGCGAAGATGAACAAAGACATTTTCGACTTTACTAGTGCCTGTCCTGTATGCGCCCAGGGTAAAACGCTCCACCACAAACCATCGGGACTTCTCTTACCTCTTCCAATTCCGGAACAACCCTGGAAACATATCTCGATGGATTTCATTGTTGAACTACCCAATTCCAAAGGAATGAACACTATCCTAGTCGTAGTAGACAGATTCTCTAAATATTCACACTTTATTCCCCTTAAGGGTCTTCCTAATTCTGCTACTCTGCTACTTTCAGATTACATGGCGTTCCTATTTCTATTGTCTCCGACCGTGGATCTCAATTCATCTCTAAGTTCTGGCGGGCATTTTCCCAGAGAATCGGAATCTCTCTCTTGTTCTCAGCCCGAAAGGATGAACCAAATCTTAGAACAATATCTAAGATGCTTCGTATCTGACTCACAGGACAACTGGATGGATCTTTTGCCATGGGCCGAATTCGCAACTAATTCTCTCAAAAATGAGTCTACTCTGGAGTCTCCATTTTTTATTAATTTCGGCTTCCACCCCAGTACTCTTCCTCTCGCTTCTTCCCCTTTGGGCGTTCCTGCGGCCGACTCTCATGTTACAACTCTACAGGAGTCTTGGAAAAGGATCCTCAAAACCCTACAATCTGCGGTTGCCAAACAAAAGACCAAGGCGGTAGTCATCGTCAACCTGGGCCTTCTTTCAAACCTGGTGACAGGGTGTGGTTATCCTCAAGGAATATCAGGCTCAAAACGCCATCGCCTAAACTATCTCCAAGATTTCTGGGTCCGTTCAAGATCTTAGAGAAAATTAACCCAGTCGCTTATCGTCTTGATCTACCCCCCACCATGAGGATTCCTTCCGTGTTTCACGCTTCTCTTCTTAAACCTTTCATACAAAGCTCTCATTTCCCGGATCCCTCTCGGAAACCCAACCCAGTCTCCACCCTTGGACAACAGGAGTACGAGGTTCAATCTCTCATCGATTCCCGCTGGTCTAAAAACAGACTCCAGTTCCTTGTCCACTGGAAGGGCTATGGCCCAGAGGAACGTTCATGGGTACCAGCACGGCATATCCATGCCTCAAGATTACTCCAGCAATTCCACCAAAAATTTCCGCAAAAACCCTGGTTGGATCGCTCGGAGATCAATCCTTAAGGGGGGGATACTGTGACGGTTCAGGGGATTCCTTCCCCTTCTTCCATTCCCTCTGTCCCTTCCCTTGCCAATCCCCCTGAGCTTACCCACTCCTGTCCCGCTCCGTCAACCTCTGATGCCGCCCCTTTGCCTCAGCGCACGCCCCGCAAGTCTCGCACACCCGCGCGGTCCCCAAACCCTGGCGGCAACGCTCCCCGCTCCCAGACCTCCTCTATGCCCGCTGCCATCCTCTCACATCCGGTGGCGGTCCCCTCTGTCCCTCCGTTCCCCTCAGCTGGTGTACCCTCAGTGCGGCGTTCCGCGCGTCTTGTGACACAGCCTGTGCGCGCGCACTCAGCTTACAGAGGGCGCGCACACATGCTCCTCTTCTAGAGTTCGTCAACCCCTTGACTCCTCCTCCCATGCCCTGCAAGCAATTTCGCTGTCTGACCCCTCTGTCTCCTCCTTCTCTCCTCCTGACCTATCCCTATTGTCTCCCACTTCTCTCTCTGCTCCTCCTCTCTCTCCCATTGGTGTCCCCTCCTTTATAATCCCTGTCTGTCCTCTCTATCATCGCTCTGCATAGTTCCTGTTATCCCTGTGTGTGCAGTCCTATGCTTTGCTCCCTCTGTGTTCCTGCTTGTACCAGCTCCTGTGTTACTTTGGATTTCCCTGGCTTTGACCCCTGCTCGTCCTGGACTACCCTGCTCTCTGTAACCCTTGAACCTTGCTACGAACTCTACTTTGCTGACCTCTAGAATCCTTGGACTTGGCTTACGAACTTTGACTACTGTGCTCTCTGTACACCTGGACTTTGGCGCACGGACACGACCATTTTACATTTAACCCTTCAAGACGTTGCAAGTATCCTAACTACTTTTCAAACAGGCCCAGCAACGCCATACCACACTCTGGGCTTGCTCCCACTGATGTGGGTGTGTGGTGTAATACCGTTCCCACCTCAGTATTGGGGTCTTGCCAGGTCTGCGGGCATACAGGCGTGACAGTGAAGAGGTGAGCCACCTCTTGATATAATAAAGGTTGCTGTTTGTACTCCAAATGTTCCTGGCGCCCATCATTTTACATCATTGCTTCATATACAGTACTCCCAGCCTGCACGGATCTAGCACCCAGCCACGTATGTGAGTGACTGAGCAAAGCCAAACACATTAGGAACTTATTCTCGTAGCTTCGAAGTTGTCATTGCCAAACCGCACGGTTTGGCACGATCCGAACTAGCAGACTGAAATGTGAGGGGAAAAAACTATATTCTCTATTGCAAATCACTTCTTCTAACCCGCTTCTATAAAAAGTGACAAACCGCCCCGATTGTTCTTGCTTTTGAAGCGGAATGACCGGAGGTGGAGCTAACTCCACCCCCAGTCTGACATACTGTATGGGTTTTGCCCTCTCAGCCAAACCCATATTTCAAACTCTGGATGTAACTCGCAACACCAATCTCACCACCCTTGAGGTGACGTGGAAAGAATGAGAATTGCAGTTGTCATCTAAAAATGTTGGAGACTTTTTTGACAAACGATCAGATTGGCAGAGCAAGAGTGAAACCGCGTCTAAAAATGCCTTTCAGACACGGCATGGACATGCGATCAGGGCTTACGGAATAGCAAAGCATGCCAATCCACTTCTAATGTCACATTATAAACAGATTATCACAATTCAGAGTATACAAGAACAGACCTACAAAGCTACTTAGCATAACATGTACTGCAGGTTACTCAAATACAGTCAGTGGGGGAAGGGGGGGGTGAGGGGTGGGGAGGGGAGAATCCTGCTCAGCTCAAAATAGACTTTCTAGGGAGGTGCTATCAGGGTGAAACTTAGCGTATAGGAGGAGAGAGAAAGAACCCTATGTGATGCACTCAGCCCTACTAATGAAAATAATAAACTTTTATTTATTGAAAGATGCAAACATAACAAATATATTTATAACCTAAAAAGTGTACTGTGCAGTTCTGATGTGCGTTCACTCTGAATGACCAGGTAGTGTCATAACTCGTGTGATGCACAGTAGATAAGAGAAACTGTAAATTCTCACAATACTAGTGTGTGAATATAGTGGATGCACAATGTATATGACCCTGTGGGGGAAACAACTGATGTGCACTCTACACAGGTATTGTAATACACAGGCGCTGGGAGCATTGGTAGTGCATTAGTGGTTCCACTCTGTGTTACAAGGCTGCAGTGAGGTGCATAATACTGCTGCATACACAGGGAGCCAAATGCAAACCCAGATAGGGAAAAGACCCCCCTGATGACAAATCAATGGGAGCGCTGCTAGGAGGTGAGTGCAGGTAAGTATACCCCGTTATTAACCTCATGAGGGTACTCCAGACTAATAGCCAGGACTCACACTTATTATAGCTCCTTCCAGAGGGGGGGGGGAGAGATGTTGTCGCAACCCTGCTGTGTATATATACTTAGGGCTAGCCAGTGCCAGCAGAAGCTCTCATATGCCTAGTTTCTAGCTAGTGGGATCCACATCTGTGGCCCACATCAAAGTTTAAAGCTAGTCTACAGGACGTGAACAAACTCCTATGAGTTTGACACTGCAACAGTACAGCCGGCGTCGCTATGACGTCATCCCGACGCGCGTTTCGTTCCAGCAAGGGAACTTCTTCCGGGGAGGGAGGGCGCCCTGCACAGACCTGCCTTTTATACCCTGCTGTTGCCATGGAGCGCTGGTGACACACTAAGAGGAAAGCTCCTCCTTTACCTAATGCTGTCAGCGCGGCCCCTGGTATCAGTTGTGCAAATAAGGTCTGTGACAAGGGTATCCTATGGTTAAAAATACATATGGGGGTTAAAAAACCTTTAATAAAGCAGATGCACGCAAAATGACTGGTTGCCTTATTGATTGTTATGATGTAAATGTACCCTCTTGTAATTGCAGTATTATTAAGATCTAAATGCTGATATTGTGATTGTTTTTAACTTTAATGCATACTGTACATATGCCCTCTAATAATTATAATGTTATTATTTTATTAAGAGAGCCTGGGCATTTAAATGCACACATACATTAATATAGGTGTACATAATGGTTCTGAGGTAGGTATTGGTGGTCCTATCCATAGATGTATTAGAGGATGGGGAGGTTATAGAGGGCGCATGGTGAAGAGGGTCTCATAGGAATGCACTATAATTTCAATCCTCATTCAAACCATGAGGTGCCTGCGTGCCCAGAATGAAAATCCATCTAGCCTCTTTTCTCAGTAGAGCATTGTCAATATC
Organism: Ascaphus truei; assembly: GCF_040206685.1. Taxonomy (NCBI): domain Eukaryota; kingdom Metazoa; phylum Chordata; class Amphibia; order Anura; family Ascaphidae; genus Ascaphus; species Ascaphus truei. Next base: position 190,860 of record NW_027456893.1, read on the forward strand.
GCCTCCACGGAGGCCGAGTGATACATGTTCAATACATTGAAAACCCACTGATGTGGTATCGCCATGATGACACAAATTGATGTGTCGTGCCAACGGCGTATCTACTTCATTTCTGATGGTGCTTACATGTTCGAGGATGCGGCGACGTAGTTGGCGTGAAGTTTTGCCCACATACATCAAACCGCATCTGCATGTCGCTAGATAAATCACTGCACTTGTTTTACAGTTGAAGTAGTCCTTGATTGTATATGTGGCTGAACCAGTGGCATTTTTGAATGTTTTTTGTGAGTTAATGTGACCACATGCCTTGCAAGTCCCGCACTTGAAAGTGCCCTTTGTGGTGTTACTGAGCCAAGTTGTTGTGTTTGGTGTTTTATAGTGGCTGTGTACTAGAGTGTCAGACAGGTTTTTGGGTCTCCTGTATGTGATGGATGGAGTATCATTAAGCACTGACTTATATACCTCATCCTCCAAAAGGATGTGCCAGTGTTTATTGAGGACCCTTTTGATCTCTCTCCACTGTCTGCTGTACGTACCAATTATTCTTACTATACTTGGTTCGTTCACCATTTGCTTTTTATCATACAGTAGCATGTTGCGATCTGAATATTTGGCTCGTTTATAAGCTCTATTAATGCAGCTCTTACTGTAGCCTCTATCCATAAACTTCTGGCTCATAATTTGACATTGTTTCTCAAAGTCACCACTTGTGGAGCAGTTTCTTTTAGCTCGTAAGAACTGTCCCACTGGAATGCCCTCAACCTGCGGTCTGGGATGATGACTACTGAAAGACAACAGGTTGTTGGTGGCAGTGGCCTTGGTGTGGACTGTAGACTGGAGGACGCCATCGTTGTCTTTGAAAATCACTAGGTCCAAGAATGTAATCTGGTCCTGATTAATTTCACTCGTTAGGTGTAGGTTATGATTATTACAGTTCAGTGCTGTCACGAAGGCATTAAATTCTGCTACTGTCCCATTCCACAGACACAGCACGTCATCAATGTAGCGTGACCATAATTCGACGTGCTGTGTATGTGTAAGCATCTCCTGAGAGAAGACCGTCATCTCCTCCCACCAGCCCAGGTAGATATTTGCATACGTGGGGGCACACGTGGTGCCCATAGCAGTACCCTGGAGTTGGTGGTAGAAGGTGCCCTTAAACAAGAAATAATTGTGCTTAAGAACATAATCCAAAAGCTCAAGTATGAATTCATTATGATTATTATAATCAGAGCTTCGGGTTTTCAGAAAATGTGACACAGATCTGATTCCCACATCATGTTGGATACTGGTATACAGGGATTCCACATCGAGTGATGCCAAGAATGTATCTTTGGATACCTGTATACCATCAATTCTCCTTAGAATATCTGTGGTGTCAATTGTGTGGGAAGGAAGATTGGTTACATACGTTCTCAAAACCTGATCCAGATAGGTACTGGCAGGTTCATTGAGGGATTCTATGCCGGAGACAATAGGTCTTCCAGGGGGGTTAACGGCATTCTTATGTAACTTAGGAATACTATAGAATGTGGCTATTTTAGGCTTCTCAACCATCATATACTTAAATTCCTGTGGCGAGATTACTTTGTTATCCAGACCCTTCTGTAGAATTTTCCTCAGGATTTTAGAAAAAGCCAGAGTGGGGTCCTGTTGTAACGCAGCATAACATTTTTTATCTTTTAGTAGCCTCACATTTTCTAAGACATATTTGTCTTCTTCTAAGATTACAATGTTCCCCCCTTTGTCGGCGGGCTTGATAATAATCCCTTTTAATTCTGAGAGTTCTTTTAATGCACTTTTTTCATCTCTTGTGAGGTTTTCTTGACCCCCTCCTGTGGACATTTTTTGAAAATCTTTGGTGACTAGTTTGAGAAACATATTAATGTTGGTATCAGCACTTAGGGATGGCGAGAACTTGCTTTTGGGTCTGAGTGTGGTAAAGGGGCCGAGACCAGAAGGTCTATTCGTCTCCTCCTCTAAGGATGACAGCATTTTGAGGTATTCACGGTCTTGGTCGTCAGTTAGCTCCAAAAACTCCTGGGTTAGAGTCATATTTTCCCGTCTTTTATGGAATTTTTTAAGGGCCAACTTACGTCCAAAAAGATTAATATCTTTCACCCAAGTGAATACATCAAAGTTGCATGCAGGGGTAAATGATAGGCCTTTTCTAAGGACTTGTTCTTGTATTGGGGTAAGGGTGATGTTAGTCAGGTTAATGACTTGTAATTCATTCTGTTTGTTTGTTATTACTGACGATGCCGTCTCCGCCAGTTCCTCCCTCTCCCCCTGTACCCCCATATGTCTCTGTTCCTTAGTTTTTCTCTTGCCTCGTCTTGTTGTTCGCCACTGCCTCTTGGACCCCCATACAGTATACACATTTCAACACTTCGTTTTGTGGCTAGAAATGGGGTCAATTTATACAGTAGCAGTCTGAACTAATCGCCATTTTGCCCTTTATATACTTTAATAGACCCCTTCTTGCCCTGTCCAAAGCCATCTTTAGTTTAAAAACACATCTGACGCTTCGTTCAGAAGATTTAAGCGTTTGAAATTGGAAGTGTCCGGGAAGTTAAAAGCTCACCCCAGGGCCCATTGCAGCCTAAAGGTTACCATGGTAAAACAAATCATCATTGTTAACACCGGGGGACATAAAAGCAGTAAAGAGCATGACATACTCAGGAGGCAAGATACTTATATTATAGGAGTTATACTCATCTAGGCTTCTGAGGGGGGTAACAAAACAATGGTACCAGGCGCTTCTAATAGTGAATTAATTACAATAATATAAGTGATATAAACGTGATATGTATATGTGTACTACAAGAAAATACATAAATATATATAGTGAAAAAAAAATCCTTCACCAAATGTGAAAAAATATATAAATAGCAGCTCTACACCCTTAAAGGACTGTCCAGGTCCAGAGTTCTTGCGTTTTCTTCCAGATGGGAGGAGCGCTCAATTCTTGGGATAATATGCAGGGGAAAAAGAGGAAGAAATAATAGTGCAGACCAAATATATAATATGTGCAAACAGTAATCTCTAAATAGGTCTCACTCACAATAAATGGATAGGTAACAGACGTGTCAGAGATCCTTCTCTCTCTGACTGGAGCCCTTGTACAATAGATGCCCTCTGATAGTGATGATATTAGATCAGTGTATCTGGTGGGCTAGAAGGGTCCTTAAATTCTGAGTGTACCTCCTGAGGGTAAAATAAAGAAAGAGAGCACATAATGGTGTAGTACATAGGGTATAATGTGGCACAAAAACACACAGGTAATGCACTCACATTTGTACAATGATATCGGTCGTTGGAGAGAGCCGTAGGTGACTCGTGGGGGGATGCCGCTGGTACAGTCACTTGGAGATGCTTCCGCGTGCGTCACGTCCAGTGACGTCACTTCCTGTGACGCGGCGGTCAGGGCGGAAGACGCTGTCTACCGCTGTGATCTCTCCAGCTTGTTTGCCAGCACCTCCTCACGTCAATACTCCCCATACAGTGTCCTCCAACTTGCTACGTTAGATTCTACGCGTTTCGCAGCTGTTGCCACTTCTTCAGGAATCATAGAGGTCAACCCCAGTGGTCTCCCATATATATATTGCAGACAAATTAACTATTGGCTTCTCTAATGGGCGGGACATTAATCAATGATACAAATAGACATGGTATACATAATCGAGTCAGAATGAATGTATAAATACATAATAACATATGAAAATAGACAGTGTTATAGACATATAATAATATATTAATAAAAAACCCTAATCTACATAAAATATTTATTTAAATGTAAAATATATTATAAAATAAAAATCGACGCAATGACGCATGAATTTCAAAGGATATCTGAGAGGAGAATAATGGAGAGAACAGACATTAATACTACGTTCCACCAGAATATAAAATATGTAAAACATATATAACATATGAATAAAACATATAAAAATAAAACAGAACATCTTCAAATTAAAAATGCACCAATGTCTATATCGACATTTAAACCTTTTAGAGTAAGTGTTTGCATTTTATGGATACAGAAAGTCTCCCTCTTAGCTAAATTGTTTAATCTATTCCCACCCCTCCAATGTGTGGGGGAACATGCTCTATACCTTTAAAACTAAGGGTTTTAGGATCTGAATTATGATGCATACTGAAATGTTTAGAGACATTGGGCCTCATGCAGTAAGCGTTGATAAGGGAAATATGGCCATGTTATAGCCAAAATTGGGTTTGAGATTCAGTAAGCGCCGATAAGTGCTTCATATCGCCAGGTTTCGGAGCCGATAATTTGGTTATGGCCAGTCGCCTGCCGATAAGCCTGTTTTCGACACTGATCGCCACTTTTTTAAATCGGCTGGATTCAACAAAAAAAAACAGCTTATCGGGGCTGATCGGCACTACGAAATTGAGATGTTATGGCCGATTTCTCCCGCCAACTAAAGTTGGCATTTTGGACGGGAGAACGATCGCTAAGGCTGCCGGAACGGCACTTAGAAAAAAAAAATCTTCTGTACATCAATGGAAGTCAATGGAGCGGGGACGTATAACAGTATAGTACTGTTTACGTTTCATTGCTCACAATACAAGGGGGATTTGCATTACAGTGTGGGGGCATTCCCTGCATTGTGTCACAGCTGATGTGTCTTATTTGCATAACATTCGACTTTTACATGTTTTCAGCATTTGCGGGTCACATTACTCATCATGTGATGATGTGGCAAGGGAAAATACTATACTACACTCTTAAAGGAGAACCTCACATCATATCACACATTTTACTCAACTCAGCGACAATTATTTACATGATGTTACACATGTCACACATGTCACACATACACAGTATATTCATCTTCCTTTACATTACACAATGCTTGTAATGTGACACGCATCTTTAAACGTTCATGTACATCTGTCTTCTCATGTTTACATATACTTTTGGGTCCTCCCTATTTTCATGACGTCACTTATTGGACGCTCAATCACATTGCATGTTTACATTGTAACCGTTGCATTACAAGCACTTCAACCTAACTTATACACACATGTACAGTAATTCATCATTGGGACACCTTGTAAACTCATTCTATAGCAACTATCCTCCTTACACAAATGCATGCATATGCACACGACTATTCATTGTTGCCAACATGTCACAATAACATGGATAATTACACATGTTACACAAAACTTTTCCCACGTCAATCTCAGCCTTTTTGTCTCATTACATGACTGACTCTTGCGTTCACAAGTGTTACATGCATTGCACATGCAACTATTTATTTGCAAGCAATCTTTGTACAAAGCTTCACGTCACATCATTGCCAAATATCATCATTCCCTGCAGAATACACACAACAAATACTTAGAACAACAAGTGCACACAGCTTGCCACAGAAGTACTTTATTATGTTAATGTAACACCTTGCATTTTACTATGTCACCTGACATCATCACATACCTATTTAAAGGACGCACATTACCTGCTCATTCACAGCTACTCATTTCAAAATGTTGCGAATGTTTAGGAGACGCAGGAACATTCTTTTCTATGACATGCTTGCTGATCAAGAGAATGATATAGGGCAAGGTAGGGACACACCGAGGGACAGTGACAGTGACGCGGATACGACAGGGACAGGGAGAGGGACAGGCCGAGGGACAGGTAGAGGGACAGGAGATCAGAGGAGAAGACAGAGGAGACAACTTGTGCCTCGTCCGCGTCTGTACAGGGAGAGAACCCTGTTAGATGGGATGAGTGAGGAGGAGATTGTAAGTCGCTATCGTTTGAGTTCAGCAGCAATCTTAGCTCTTTATGAGGAGATAAGGGGGGATTTAGATTTTTTCACAGCCAGAGGTCGTGCAGTCCCTGGGCTTGTTAAAATGCTGTGCTCATTACATTATCTTGCTTCCGCGTCATACCAGACAACTGTGGGCATAGTGGGCGGGGTCTCGCAATCTACATTCTCGCGGGCCTTGACCCAGTTTCTCTATGCACTCAATAGACGCGCTAGGAATTATATTCATTTTCCTACAGAGGCAACAGAGTGGCTGGAAGTCAGGACTGGCTTTTATAATATAGCAGGGATACCATCTGTGCTGGGTGCAATCGATTGCACACATGTTGCTTTGATTGCACCTAGTCAGAGTGAGCATGTGTACCGCAATCGGAAGCACTACCATTCACTCAATGTACAGGTGGTATGTGATGCCACGATGAGGATAATGCATGTGGTACCCAAGTTCCCTGGTTCCAGTCACGATTCCTCTATCCTGAGGAACTCTTCAGTCTTCCATGCGTTCGAAGAGGGACATTTTGAACCTGGTTGGCTGCTGGGTGAGTACATATTTACATGTTCTAACACAAAACACATGTTGATTTAGGAATGTTGGCATTGTACAATTTGATCACTAATGTCAGCTTATGTGTGCTCCATTCATTATAGGTGACTCAGGATACGGAATTAGGCCGTGGCTCTTGACTCCGGTGCTAAACCCTCAAACTGAAGCAGAGGACAGGTACAATGCAGCCCATATATCTACAAGATCTGTTATAGAGAGGACATTTGGCCTACTCAAGACCAGGTTTAGGTGTCTGGACAGAACTGGTGGGGCTCTTCTATACAAGCCTCAAAAAGTGTCTGATATTATCCTTGCCTGTTGCATTTTGCACAATGTTGCACTCAGGCACAATGTACAGTCAGACCTAGCTGAGGCTTTGGTAGACGAGCATCCCACCCATGTAGCTGCTGAAAATGAACAAACAGCCAGTGGTGGCCAGACACGACAGAATCTCATCAATTCATTTTTTTCTTGTAAGTACAAACTCATATGTTCCTAGTACTACTTTTATAGTTTAATTATGTTATATTAACAATAATGTTTCTTTATATAACCTTCTGTTAGGACACAGATGAATATGGGTTGCACACCTTTCTTTTCTCTGCTGTGTGCACAAAGGGATGTGGCACCGGTATGTTATTGTTGCACAGGTTATATAATCCCTCTTCAATTGTACTTTAGTTGTGTGTATGTGAATACAACTTGGGTAACAAAGCAATAATATTTTAGCATTGTGTTATTCCTTATGCTAAGACAAAACACATATTATGCCCATAATCATTCATGCTTCTAGTATGCTTACATACAATGTTATTGGTGCAGTGTAACATGTACATCCATATGATGTGTACACCAGGCTGATTTACATTTTGAATGTCATGAAATATACATGGTGTTGTACATTTAACACCAAATACACACTTTGCTGTGTTGTTTACGGTACTGAAGATGGCATGTCAATGTTTGCAATTTATATATTGTTCCTTTGCATTATAGGTATATCTCCAGTATGACTGATCATGGTATGTATATTTGCTGACATCTCTCATAAGATGTGGCTACCTCAATCTTCCTATAATTATTGGAACTAAAAACCCAACATATTGGTTTAAACACAAATGTTACATATATGTACTTTCTGTATCATGTATATGCATTTAGCTACTCTTGAGCTTTCATGTGCATTGTATTACAAAATGATTACTCACATTTCATCACATTTTATGTATGTTTCCTTATAATTTCCATTAATGTAATATAGAGGTGGTTGGAGAAAAGGGGATAACTGTACTTATTTGTTTACTTACGGGAGCACATTCATCACTAGCATAGACACACTTTTTAAGACAACTGTTTGTGTCTCTATCAATTGGTGTAGGATCCATGTATAACACCGACAAATGATAACACCAGCTTTATTATGGTAGCTTATATCATCATATTGACTATACTATGTATTTCTAAACGATTAATAAACACAGTAAACTATAGTTAGTTAGGTTAATGAAATATACACAGAAACGTACTTCATAACATGATGGTGATGTCATATTCAGAACATCATGCATTGGAGGGGACCATAACATCTGGCCAGTAACATTATTTGCTACAGTCCCAAACCATTTTATCTACATACCCATGTAACAAGAGATTTTAAAAATAAATGGCTACTTGGTTGTAAGTGTCCTTTACATTGGGAGAAGGAGTGGCTCACTGAGTAAAGACACACACTGGCACTGATAGTTTGAAGCAGGGGAGTCTGGTTCAATTCCCGGTGTGGGCTCCTTGTGACCTTGGCCAAGTCACTTTATCTCCCTGTGCCTCATGCGGCAAAAAAACATTTGTACGTTCCACGGGCCAGGGACCTCAGGCTGAAACATGTGTCTGTAAATCGCTGCGTACAACTAGCAGCCCTATACATGAACATGCTCATATTATTATTATTATTGTTACATAGTTTCGACAGTCATACGTTCCATTACATATTAGAATACACAAATGTGTTAGCAGAGTGGGAATGGTTGTTATATATAAAACACACCATGTCATAAAATGTTAGTAGTCATTAAAGAACACTCAATAAAAATTCATGAGGCACTCTTTTGCAACATCATTATGTTAATTAAGTGCTTATGCAATATAGGCATAAGGGTATCACATTTTTAATTGTTTGTTAATAAGCGCTGCAAGCAATATAAAATTAGTTCCATATGTAGTATAGTAGTCGGTGGCTCCTCCTCACAATCATCTCATATAAAGGTAGACTCTTCTGAAATCATACATTGATCCGATTGTATCTTCCCCGACATCTCTGAAATACAGCAAACACATGATGGTCAAAGATGGCACCTTACTAGATATGCATCCGTGACAACGCGTTACGCAGCTCTATATGATTGTGTAGATACACACGTCAGTCACTTATATGTTAGAAGTAAAACTGTTCATCAGTATGTAATGTTTCTTTAAATTTGTAGCAGGCATAACTATGTATAAGAAGTGAACGTTGCCTGTATACTGAAAGATGTGCGCGCACATCTTTGTGTGCGCACGCACTTCACGCTTGGCTCCACTAACTGTTAGCGCATGCGCAAAACAAAGCGTACGTTGTGCGTTCAATACATGTTGAAAATACCAGTAAACATAACATCTTTATTTCAAATACAATGAAGACGAAACTACATTCGTTCTAAACGAGTACATCTGTATTCTTTTTAAACAGACGTGTTTGAACAGAAAGCACGGCCGATAACACAATGCGCAAATGCAATACGTGTGACGTCATGTTAAGCCAGCGTGAAACGCACGCTAACACTCCTCCCACTCAATTAACATTCGGCTAACGCCCAGGGTACGCCTACAAACACTGAGCCGCACGCATCACACACTGCAGTTACCGTTACTATAACAAAACATGACAGCCAATAGGCTTTGAGGCGCGCACGTCGCTTGGGGGCGGGACTTACATCACTAATCCTTTTTAAGGACGCCTTGGCCCATGACAAGGGTCCCACGTCATACGTGGTGGACCCGGTTTTCAATGTTGTAGATGTTGCATGATAACAAAACAGGTATGTGTTAGAGTAATGGTAAAATGTTGCTAATATGTTTAAAGGGATAGGAAAGTACGTATATTTATTCCGTCAGCAATGTGTACTACTCTTTCAGGTCCTACTATATTGTATTAGGAAACAATTTGTTTGTGATCGCTACATGTTATGCAGTCTGCAATGTTACGCTGTATCCACGCATTGAAAGTGAAAATGGTGGTTACAAAAAAAAAAAAAATTTAAACGCAGAGTCAACGCATAACGATTGTTATATTTACCATTCTTCTAGAATTAACTCTTCGCCTGGCTGCAACTGGTCGCTCCAGAAATGCAAGGCATTTTCATCCACGCTTAACCCAACCGCTGAATCCAGTATGGCACATATCTCCTCCAGGATGCGCTCATAGGAATCGCCACTGCTTTCTTCAAATAATTGGTCGGGAGGTAGGTTCATTTCTTCGGGTTCCCATTCCAATGCATTTTCAGCTGAAAGGCTTGGTACATAATCATAGTACTTTTGTTCTTGTACAATGTGGGTTTCAGGAATGGAGGCTGCAGATATTGCAGCACGTATCGATTCAAACGGATCAGTAGTAGCGGATACATTGCTATTGCCATTAGGAATAAATATGCCTTTCACGACAATATAAGTGCCGTCTTTCAGGAGAAATTGTTTTTCCGGGGCAATCTTCCAGAAACCATAGGTGTGTTGTAGCTTATCCTGGTCACGTTCAAAAAAGTCATTACTTGATAAAGTGAATCTTATTGAGGAATTAAAATTCCGTGCATGCTTACGGTCTTGGTAATAAGGATATTTTGCTCGAATGAAATCATCGATTTGGCGTGTGCTTGCTTTCTGTCCGCGACTGTTCAAGATGGCTTCACAGATCATGTACTTATACCCTAAAAGGGGATTAATATTGTTAACGAATTCATCAGCCATGTCTGAGTAGCACAAAAGCTGTGTGCAGGTCTGTGTTATTTGCTCATCAAAATGAATGTGCTGAATGGCTAACAAACTCCTGTTTTTCCTTGTCAAGGTCAACAAAACTAACTACTTTGACTCCTTATTTCAAACGCCAATTGGATTTGTTTGTCTAATTGGGTTAACAGTTGTGGTTCGTGATATGGGACTGTGGGAGAAACATTTCTCCTTCTTTTATCTCGTTTGTGAAAAACATCCCTAGACTTTGAATGCGTTCACATAGTGTTTTTTTGAAAACTAACAAAGACCAGTGTGTGAAAATATTTCTTAGCCAGGCATATCAGTAAAAACACACCTGCAAAAAGAAATGTTTTTTCCCCGCTTACATTTCTGTGTGTATGTGAAAGTCTGGTTAACTCCCTGTCTGCATGAGTTTAAATACGTGTGTATATATATATATATATATATATATATATATATAAATATATCTCTTATAAAAATATATATATATTTATATATTATATTTTATTTATTTTTATATTGCAGGAGTACACACAACATTGATGGCATTAAGTATACCTTGTATGAAACCTATTTAAATGGTGAGAAACATGATTGAATTAAGTAATAAACATTTGTTTAAGCACAATACTGTTAGAGTCTCATACTTAGGATATTTCTCAAACATTAGGCCTGTATTATTAAAATAGTGTTTTCACAAGGAAGCATGAAGTGTATTAGTTTGTGTATACCAGTTTATATAGTACTATATATATATATATATATATATATATATATATATATATATATATATATATATATATATATATATATATATATATATATATATATATATATACATATATATATATATACATATATATACATATATATATATATATATATATATATATATATACATACATACATATATATATACACATATACATATATATATACACATATATATATACATACACATATATATATACACACTCACACACTCACACTCACACTCACTCAGTGTGTGTGTGTGTGTGTGTGTGTGTGTATATATATTATTATACATTCTGAGATGTTATAGAAACGAACACACAACTGATTAAAGGACAAAATTACAATGGCCAAGCAAGGCAAAGGTAAGTAATAATTTACACATAATCCTGCTGTACACGTACAAGAAAGATGTTTGCACTTACTTAGGTGTTTTAATAATTGCATGTGACTAATATGCATATGCAATTCTTACATCAATTAACACACCCAAATGCAATGTTTTGCTGCAAAGTCAATGGCAGCTTCTCTAAACTTAGCAACTGGCTCCTGGTGGACCATTACTGAACAGACGATTACAACATAAATATTTATAACACAATTAATTATGAGTGTTAACATTTCCAAAACTTCACGTGTACAAGAACATAGTTGAAAGTTTGGAAACAACACAGTCTTCAGCATACATACAATAGTAATTAGATAATCTGAAGTCAACAAAACAAGGCCAAAGACATATTTTCTGAATTATAACATTTATTTTTTTTGTTCCTTTTGCGAGCGAGTAACAGGCCTGCTTGTTGTCTCTTGAATTTTCCTTTTTCTTTTGCCACCAACTTTAGGCACAACAGAGCCACTTTGAGTGGCCTCTGGCACTTCACGGGCAGGGCTTGTGGCCAGTGACTGTTCACCTACGGGGCTTGTGGCCAGTGACTCACCTACAGGGCTTGTGGCCAGTGACTCACCTACAGGGCTTTTGGGCAGTGATTCACCTACAGGGCTTTTGGGCAGCGATTCACCTACAGGGCTTTAGGGCAGCGATTCACCTACAGGGCTTTTGGGCAGCGACTCACCTACAGGGCTTTTGGGCAGCGATTCACCTACAGGGCTTTTGGGCAGCGACTCACCTACAGGGCTTTTGGGTAGTGACTGTTCACGGACAGGGCTTGTGCCCAGTGACACATGTGAGCAAGTTGGTAGACACTGCACAAGTGATGGTTGGTCTGTTTCATGTGTGTCTTGTTTTGTTTTTGTCGCCTCCTTTGTAGGTGTCTGCTGCTGAATTTGTACAGATGGCAGCGGTAGGATGTCATCAGGAACCTGCACAGCAATGTCTGCTACTTGACCGGTAACATTTGGGCCTGGTGAATGAATATCAGATGAATGTGGTGAAAACTGACCTGCATGAACAGATCCTGGCTGGGAGGTGTTGAATTGTGGTACATTAGTCATTCTCCAGTAATTAGCTTGTGTTTGCTGAACAACTAATGCTTCGAATGAGGTGTTGATTTTTTGCAACTGTTTAGGCACTTCAATGAAGACTCTGTGGAGATGTGCCAATTGTGATACTGTTTCTTCCTGCAGTCCAATCATCCTTTCCAGCACTGTCATCATGTCTGAATGGCGACGATTTTCTGCGTCCACTATTTTTCCCTCTGAAGCTACAATTGCATCGTATGTGGAAGTTGATGGACGATTTGGCGGTACAACAGTTTCTATTGGCACCTCTTCATGGTCACATGATTGTATTTCAGTCTCTTCTGTGGCGTCATCCTCATCATACTCATCATCCTCATCACCATGATGTTCTAAAAAGAAATGTACACATTATTAAATGGCATGTTAATGTATGCTGTGTTACTATGTAATTGTACTGTGTCCTAAGTAACACCTAACATGTTAGCATACGTTTTATAACCTCATTAAAAACTACCTTGACTTACGAATAATGTTTGGACTCAGTATGAAATATGAATGAATGAAAAGTTGCTCTAAACTCAGAAGTCCTACATGATAATTAACATCACTAACACAATACATGTTGCCTTACACTTAATTTTCACTGACACTAAGTAATCCTATTTAAAGAAGATGTGCAAAACAAATAATGCACATGACAACATAACATATAGAAGAGCACATATTATATGGCCAGCAAATGATACACTCACCTTCTAGTAGTGTTGAGCTGGCTGACCCAGGTGAAGACACTTGTTCCATCTCAGGTGACACATGTCCTCCAGGGGCAACTATATATAACAATAACATAAGTTTTACATTTACATGTGTAAATATTGAACAAACACTTATTGTATGTTCTGTATTTATGATTAACTAACAACATCAGTTCCTTAACCGAAAATGTGTGTGAAAGTGAACATAAATAGTTGTAATAACACTGTACATGCCTGTGTACTTAGAATTTTTGAGTTCCCTAACATACAACATACTATGTTTCTGCAGTAATGCGTGAGGATAAATAGATTAAATGAGTACATAAAAATCATATGTTGTGTAGTGATATCAGTATCATAATGTACATAACTATCATGAGATGACCATTCACAATGGTTATCATGAAGGTGGTCATATTGCAAAAAGTGTTGTTTTTGGTAGAGGATATGTGTGGTACATTAATCGAAGATGTGGCACACCTGAATGTGGCTGTGACTCAACAAGACAACACATGCAGTGTGTGATAATGTGTCTTTCATAGTAGTTCAACTATAGATATGAGTGAACTAATGTGTGACGTACGCTTTGATAAGTAATGAGTTGTTGGGGCATTTAGTAGCTAGAGTTAAGCTTTCAAATGAGTGTGATTAACTTCAGTTGTGCTATTCAGGTTGTAAGAAAGGTATTCCCTTCCCCAAAAAGCCTAATCAGCCACACCTTTCAATGACTTGAAACAGGTGCAAATGGTGTGAACTAAGTTGACCGTGAAATGAGGCTGTAATTAGTGTGTGTGCTGAACCCCACCCCCTCTGTTGAAGTGTATGCTGTGATGAGATATTAATTGCAGCTGCTTTAACACAATGGTAGATGAGCTAAGTAGTCATCTGCAGTGTTTAAGTTATGAAAACAATGACATAACATATGATACGTGTGCCTCATTATGCTGTCTGTATATGACATAAAGCAAAAATGGACCTTTTCATAAGCAACTATAGATGTGTTAGTGCCAGTGATGTTTGTAGGCCGTTACATGCAATTTCTTTGATGCATGCTTAAAATAGGCAGTAATGTCATGTTTGTCGGAGTAAAATCAATAAAATACACAATAATATGATACATATTTCTGTTCTGTACCTGTAGCTACTAATAATTTCTCATGAACATGTGTTACACATGTGTACTACCCTGTTGTTCCCCATCTTCGCCCACCATCAATTGCTTCCACTGCAGCTATGCATTTTGGGAATTCACATGTAAATGAGCACGCAATGGCACGTGCTATATTAGTTACTGCTTTTAGTAGGACTACTACATATATGTCTATTTTGAGATATATATATACAGAATCAGACATATACATATATAGATGCAGGTATGCTTATATTGTGAAGACAGTATAAAAAGCAGTGTAAATATGCAAAATAACTGTAAGCAACGACACGCCTAGTACAGTAATATTTATCACCTGCTGGAAATTGTGACGGATAAATTCCAATGTCACGGTCACCAGCCAAGCCTTCCACGACGACGGTAAGTAATTTTGGCCGAAGCAGCTCCTCCAATGGAGTCAATATGAGACGTTGTGGTGTGGGCCCACCTCCAGTGCCAGTAGCATGCACGCGTTGGTCTTGTATTTTCTTTTTCAATTTGGACCTAATATCATCAAATCTTTTCCGACAATGATACTTGTCCCTGACACTATTCCCACAGGCATTGACACCAATGACTATTGTGTCCCACATTTCTTTTTTGCTTGCTGCACTTGTCCGCCCTTGAAAAACATATAAAAGATATGAGGTAAATTAATAATAATATAAGCACCAGTTTCCTACACTGCTAGCTGTTCCAAGAGATAGCAAACATGCTGTTTTATGTGTAATATGTGCAGCACATGAGCATTCACTACTAAACCTATACATGTAAGCAAGGTTGCATTCATATTGTATGCAGTTCTGGCAAATTGACCGCCTGTGTTTATTTGTCCTTGTAAGGCATGATAAAAAGCTGTGTTTCCACACTAATGAACATAGAAAGATATTGTGTACCCATATTTGCATATGAACAAAACTCAGATGACCTAGGATCACATGTATTTGAATAATAAATGTAAAGTTACACTTACCTACTAAATGTCCATAGAGACTGTCATAGTGCTCCAGAATGCCAGTGACAAGAGCCCTATTTTCCTGGTCATTGAAGCGAGGATTACGTGGCTTCTCCACACGTTTTTTCCGAGCAGGTTTAGGGTCAGAGCATGGCTGGTGCTGACTGGACTCTCCTTCTTCCAATGGAAGAGCCTCCAAAAGCTGGCCACCAGCAAGCACGCCACCACCAGACACCCCATCAGCAACTGCGCCACCAGCAGCACTCCCAGCACCAGCACTCCCACTCCTAGCACCAGCACTCACACTCCTAGCACCAGCACTCACACTCCTAGCACCAGCACTCACACTCCTAGCACCAGCACTCCCAGCACCAGCACTCCCACTCACAGCAACAGCACTCCCACTCCCAGCACCAGCACTCCCACTCACAGCAACAGCACTCCCACTCCCAACAACAGCACTCCCACTCCCAACAACAGCACTCCCACTCCCAGCAACACCACTCGCAGCACCAGCACTCCCACTCCCAACAACAGCACTCCCACTCCCAGCAACACCACTCGGTGCACCAGCAACATCACTCCCCTGAACAGAACGTTCACTCCGACGCGTACTCCCACGAGTAGCACTCCCACTCCCACCAGCATCACTCTTCCCACGCTTTGCGGGCATACTTCCAGCACTCACAAAAAACAGACAAGAAATGTACAGGCAATCACACGACCCACTTCCACATATAAAACAAGACAAAGATGTAAACAAAACAACAAAGGACAAAGCTCACCCAATACACAACAAGTCTCTCAGTCAATATGCAAATCTTCAATCGTCCAGCTCTGTGCGTCTCTCTCTCTCTCTCACTCCCAACAACACAGAGAATGATTAGCAGTACACGTTGCCTTTAAATATGGCGCGCAATCAAAAACATGCTTGTTTCGCCTGATTCAGCAAGATTTGTGATTGTGCAACCTAACAGCACCCCGCCACGCACGCCGATACACCTGTGTGTGATCGGCTCATCATCGTGAGAGTGGGCGGATTTGTTTTCTGGTTGATTTTGAATGTATTCGGCACTTACTGCATACGGAGAGGGAAAAACGCCAATAACATGACTAATCGATAAGCTTGCCGATTTCACATAATCGTCGCTTACTGCATGAGGCCCATTGTGCGTTAGAACATTTTTCTTAATATTTAAAAGATGTTCTAAAATCCGTACTTTCAGGGCCCTGGAGGTCTGTCCTATGTATTGGAGGCCACAAGGGCACTCCAAAACATAGATAACGTACTCCGTTTTGCAATTAATATAATTTTCTATTTTGAATACTTCCCTAGTGACATTTGATTTAAAACTAAATTTTTCTTTATCTTTATGGGTGCATGCCTTGCATGTATAACAACCATAAAAACCTAGAGGTTTACCTAGCCATGATGAAGTACCTTCAATCTTTTTTTTGAAGGTTGTAGGTGCTAATCTACTTTTAAGATTCGGAGCCTTTCTAAAAATGACACTTGGTTTCACAGGTATATGATCTCTCAACACAATGTAATTTTGTAAGATGTGCCAGTGTTTGGATATTATTTTCTTAATTTGAGGTGCTTCTCTATCATACTGAGTTAGAAATGCCATATTAAAATTCATTTTTTGACTTATGTCCATATCTTTATTCCTTGGGCCTAATATATCCTTTCTATCTACAGTGTCAGCTCTCTTTATTGTTTTTTCTATAGTGTGGGGATTATAATTTCTCTCCTTAAATTTATTTATTAGAACCTCAGATTGTTCGTGATAGACTTGTTCTTCACTGCAGTTTCTCTTTAATCTTCTTAGCTGTCCATATGGAATCTTGCGAATCCATTCAGGATTGTGGCAGCTACTCTCCATTATAAAATTGTTGCTATCTACTTTTTTTAAAAAAGTTTTTGTTTTCAATTTATTACTTTCTATATAGATAGCTAAATCTAAAAACTCAAGTTCCTTTCTGCTCCAATGTGTAGTAAATTTAAGGTTTAAAGTATTATTTCCCATATATTCAAAAAAGGCCTCAAGTTGATCTAGGCTGCCTCGCCATATGAACAGGATATCATCTATGAACCGCTTCCAGGAGACTAGGTTCGCACCAAATTCCTGGTTAGACCAAATATGGTCATCTTCCCAGGTGCCCATAAATAAATTGGCATAACTTGGTGCGAACCTATTCCCCATTGCGGTTCCACATTTCTGCAAATAGAATGAATCATTGAACCAGAAATAGTTATTTTCAAGGATGAAAGTCATAGAGTCCACTAGGAATTGTATTGCTCTTCTTTCATCTCACTATCTTTCCTTAAGAATCTTTCAATAGCTTTTAACCCATCACTATGTACTATTGAAGTATAGAGAGATGTTACATCTGCTGTAACCAAAATAAAATCATCGCACCATTCTATATCATTCAATATATTAATTACATCTGTAGTGTCTTTTATATATGACTTAAGTGAACTGACATATTTTTGCAAATAACAGTCTATATAATGAGATAGGTTACTAGTCAAAGATTCTATGCCAGATATAATAGGTCTTCCGGGTGGGTTGACTGGATCTTTATGTATTTTTGGAAGGAAATAGAATAGAGGTAATTTCGCTTTTTCTCTCCATAAATAATTAAATTCACCTTCGTTCAAAATTCCCTATTCTTTTCCTTTTAATAATAAAATTTTTAATTCCTTAGAAAATCGTACAGTGGGATTATCTTTTAATATTAAATAAGTAGCTGTATCCCCTAAAATTCTGTTTGCTTCTCCCTCATAAAAACTACGATCCATAATGACAACCCCCCCACCCTTACCAGCTTGTTTTATAACAATATTCTCATTAGCTGTCAAATCTTCTAAAGCTTCCCTTTCATTCTTAGTTAGGTTATGTTTAAATTTCGTAGACTGCTGTGTTAAAAGATTAAAATCATTAATCACCATTTGATAAAATACTTCTAGAAAATGTCCTTTTTCATGGCTAGGATAAAATGTGGACATAGGTTTTAATGTGGTATGTTTAAAATTGTCACTATTTTTATTTAAAGGTAATAGTTTATCAGTTTCTGTAGTATCCCTTTGTAATAATGTCTGATTTAAAAAATGCCTTTGTACGGTAAGTTTTCTAATAAATAAATTAGCATCGATAAAAAGTTTAAAATTATTGGGACCAACTGTGGGTGCAAAAGTTAACCCCTTGGTAATAACCTTTTGTTGGAACTCATTTAAAATAACTTTACTTAAATTGAAGATGTTTTTAAATTTAGTAGATTGATCTAATATGTCTCGTCGTCTTCCTCTTCCTCTTCCTCCTGCTCTTTTTCCTCTAATCTTCTTTTTTTCTTCTCTATAGGGCAGTCCTCTATTTCTAATGGGGAGAAACGGTTCCATATTGTCCACAAATCTGTGGACCTCCCTGCTCCTAAAATTTTTTTTTCCTGAATAGGTTCCTGAATACTGTCTTTCTTATGTTTAATATCTTTTACATATCTCTGTTCTCTCTCTCTATTATGAGATATATCATCTCTCTTTCTGAGGGGTTTTTGATATTTAGCACTTGGATGTAAATGTCCTGTAATAGGTGCATTTGAAGTGCTTTCTACAACATTACTATCCCTATTGAAATTTGTGCTCTCTCTCCTTGAATTGAATGAATTTTGTGGTTCACGGTGATGCACTCTATCAGGGTTTTTTTTGATGTTCCAATTCTTTTTATTTCCTGTTGCATAGTAATCTTCATCCCTTTTGTATTTACTCTGCTTAGTAGTGACCAAATGTGTTTCAAGGTTCTCTAGTCTTTTTTGTAATGTGATATCAGTCTCTTTAAATACTGGATGATTCATTAAAGGCTCAATTGTATCCTTGATACTATTCACTTCTTTGTCTAAAAGGGCTAATTTCTTTTGGTGCTGTAAAATTATAAGCTTCATGAGTTCCTGTGATGCATGATCCAGGATATTCTCCCATGAACTCATAAATAACACATCATCCAAATCGAAAGATGTTTTTTTCTTTATCCTTAATCCCCGTGGGATAATATTGTTTGCCACATATTCTGAGGGGGGTGACTGCTTTACTGAACTATAGGTCATTTTATTCTTGGCATTTACTACGTTATAATGTATCTCCAATGTATCTTCTTATTTAGCCACTTTAATTACAAACTCTTTCATCTCTAGCTATATTACTCCGGCCTGTAATAAAATTAGCAAAGATAATTGAACAGGCAAGTTAATTAGCCGATGGCTGAACATTAGTGATGTCTGGAAGCATTAACAATCTGCGTTGCTATTGGGATACTGCAGGGAACTGTAAAAAAAAAAAAACACAGGAGGCATTATTTAAGCTTGGATTTGATGTCATGCATTGTATTTCCTGTCCTTTTCCCGAAAAGCCTAAGTAAAATAACAACTAGTTCATTATTGTTACATTTTAAATGTACATATAGCACGGACTGAGGTGATTGTGTGTGTGTGTGTGTGTGTGTGTGTGTGTGTGTGTGTGTGTGTGTGTGTGTGTGTGTGTGTGTGTGTGTGTGTGTGTGTGTGTGTGTGTGTGTGTGTGTGTGTGTGTGTGTTTCTAATGCAAAACCAGTGCAATACTCAGGCAAAGCACATCATTAGATGTTTCATAGAAAAACAAATCATCTAAAACAATAGCAGTTAGCAGCACTGGGTCATGCCAAAGAGTGAGAAGTGCAAAATCCCACGCTGTCACTGTATATAGCTTATAGTGCATATCAGAAAATACATGTAACACTTTGTGGCCACATCTGCGCAGTCTCTGCAAATGAATGAACACCAGCCAAGTCTCACTCATTTTCAGTACGTCTTACAAACCTGGAGCCGGTTTCACTCCATTTCGTTAGAAATAGCTGCTTGCCGCTGCCCTGCTTCATTGGAATCCCAGCATCAAATGACACCACTGATGTCACCAACGTGACATTGCACGCGTCGCGATGCCACGGTAACGCGGCGTCATGATGTCATATGATGCTGGGATTCGAATGGAGGAGGAGGGCAGCAGTCACCACATGTAAGTGCATTCCCATCAGGCCCGATAGGCCAAAGTGCGGAAAATGTATATTTTGGATATTTTTACCGGCCCAAAATTTTGCTGCCCTAGGCCCGGGCTTAATGGGAAATTCGTTGCTGGGTAAAGTAGAGGGTGGGGACCTCTCTGCACCCATCCACAATGAGATTCAATAGCTTTTTTTCTCAAATACTATGGTGCTTTTTTCTCCAAAGCTGTGTAACATTCACCATATCTTATACTATATTAGTGAAAGCACTGTATGCCTGTCTGCATCTTCCTGTGTCCCTAGGGGAAATCTCATTGGTCCCTTGGGCCGCCCGCCCCCGCACACCTCTCATTGGCCTGAGGCGGAGTGACCACACACACACACACACACACACACACACCTCCCGCTCTCTTACCCGCCAGTCCCGGAGGCTCATCTCCCGCTCCCTTACCCTCCGGCCCCAACACACCTCACCTGCAGCCTTCACCTCTCTGTCCTCTCCCCCCCCCCATCACACTCACCTCCCCCCCCATCACACTCACCTCCCTCACCCCACCGGCACTCCACTCACCTCCCTCCACTCACCTCCCCCCCCTCCCCGGTGTGCTCCACTCACCTCCCCCCATCCCCGGTGTGCTCCACTCACCTCCCCCCCTCCCCCCGTCCCCGGTGTGCTCCACTCACCTCCCCCGTGCTCCACTCATCTCACCCCCTCCCCGGTGTGCTCCACTCACCTCCCCCCCTCCCCGGTGTTCTCCACTCACCTCCCCCCCTCCCCGGTGTGCTCCACTCACTTCCTCCATGCTCCACTCACCTCCCCCGTGTGCTCCACTCACCTCCCACCTCCCCGGTGTGCTCCACTCACCTCTCCCCCTCCCCGGTGTGCTCCACTCACCTCCCCCGTGCTCCACTCACCTCCCCCGTGTGCTCCACTCACCTCCCCCCCTCCCCGGTGTGCTCCACTCACCTCCCCCCCTCCCCGGTGTGCTCCACTCACCTCCCCCCCTCCCCGGTGTGCTCCACTCACCTCCCCTGTGCTCCACTCACCTCCCCCGTGCGCTCCACTCACCTCCCCCCCTCCCCGGTGTGCTCCACTCACCTCCCCCCCTCCCCGGTGTGCTCCACTCACCTCCCCCGTGTGCTCCACTCACCTCCCCCCCTCCCCGGAGTGCTCTACTCACCCCCTCCTCCCCGGTGTGCTCCACTCACCTCCCCCGTGCTCCACTCACCTCCCCCCACTCCCCGGTGTGCTCCACTCACCTCCCCCCCTCCCGGTGTGCTCCACTCACCTCCCCCCCTCCCCGGTGTGCTCCACTCACCTCCCTCGTGCTCCACTCACCTCCCCCCCCTCCCCGACGGCCGGACAGGCAGTGGGCAGGCAGCCTTTAGCTGCCACGCGGCACCTACGATGGCGGCGCCCGGAAGGACCCCCCTTCCTCCCTCGTGGAGTAACTAAGATGGCAGCGGCCGGAAGGAGAGGTAACGTGTGTGTGTCACTGTGTGTCACTGTGTGTGTGTGTGTGTGTGTGTGTGTGTGTGTGTGTGTGTGTGTGTGTGTGTGTGTGTGTGTGTGTGTGTGTGTGTGTGTGTGTGTGTGTGTGTGTGTGTGTGTGTGCGTCACTGTGTGTGTGTGACACTGTGTGTGTGGGACACTGTGTGTGTGTGTCACTGTGTGTGTGTGTCACTGTGAATGTGTCAGACACTGTAGGGTGGGGACCGGAGCTACGCATGGGGGGGGGCCAGAGTGGAGAGAGAGGGGGGAGCAAAGAAACATACAGGGGGAGTGGAGGGGAGGGACCCGCACCCCCCTCCTGTAAACTGTCAACCCCCCTCCTGTCCACTGTCACCCCCCCTCCTGTCCACTGTCCCGTCCCCCTCCTGTCCACTGTCCCATCCCCCTCCTGTCCACTGTCCCATCCCCCTCCTGTCCACTGTCCCATCCCCCTCCTGTCCACTGTCCCGTCCCACTCCTGTCCACTGTCCCATCCCCCTCCTGTCCAGTGTCCCCCCCGTCCACTGTCCCCCCCCCCGTCCACTGCCCCCCACCATCCACTGTCCCCCCCCCCCGTCCACTGTCCCCCCCGTCCATGGTCCCCCCCGTCCACTGTCCCCCTCGTCCACAGCCCCCCCCAGTCCACTGCCCCCCCCCATCCACTGTCCCCCCCGCCCGTCCACTGTCCCCCCCTCCTGTCCACTGTCCCCCTCCCCTCCTCCTGTCCACTGTCCCCCCCCTCCCCCTTTTTCCCCCTTTTCCCCCCCTCTCCCCCCCCCCCCCTTTCCTAGCGGGAAATTTAACTCACGGGCAACGCCGGGTCTCTCAGCTAGTACTTTAAATAAATCAGCATATTAATATAAGATAATACTGACTGCAATTTTTTCTCCCTACCCCCATCCTCTCCCTGATCCTCTCTCTCAACATCCCTCCTCATCTCTCCCCTCATCACCATCATCAGCTCTCCCCCTCATCATCATCAGCTCTCCCCTCATCATCATCAGCTCTTCCCGTCATCAGTTCTCCCCCTCATCATCAGATCTCCCCCTCATCAGATCTCCCCTTCATCATCATCAGATCTCTCCCTCATCATAATCAGCTCTCCTCCTCATCATCAGCTTTCACCCTCATCATCATCAGATCTCCCCCTCATCATAATCAGCTCTCCCCCACATCATCATCAGATCTCTCCCTCATCATAATCAGCTCTCCTCCTCATCTTCAGCTTTCCCCCTCATCACCATCAAATCTCCCCTCATCATAATCAGCTCTCCCCCACATCATCACCATCATCAGATTTCCCCCTCCCCCCTCCTCCTCCTCCTCCATGCCTACCTGTGGTAATGGAGACAGGCGCGGGGAGATGGTATACGGCGGGCCCCCGGCATTAAAGGATAAGCCGGTAGAAGAATCACCACCGCATACCGTCTCACCCGCCTGTCTCTACAGGAGGGGAGAGCTAACCAGGCCCCCCAACAGTGCGTTCCCCCGGGCTTTGCCCGGACTGCTATAGCTATGCCCCTGACTGAAGATGATAGAGAGGACAGCGCAAGAGCGAGGGCGAGAGAGAGGGCGCGCAGTAATCTGGTGAGCACCCACGATAACCATGCACGGTCAAGGGAGTAGACCACTAGCGTGAAGAGTGGACCTGCACTTTCAGGCACTTGATAAATAATAAGTTAGTTTATTACATGCGGTCGACGTTTCAGTCCTGCTTGGGACCTTTATCGAGATCAAGATATCTTGATAAAACTCCTATGCCAGAAAAAAAAGGCCGCTCTAAAATGTAATAAACGCCAACTTATTATTTATTAAGGAAAGGCACATTTGTGGGTTCGAAGTCCAAACTTCATGAATGTAACGTTGCAGCGGATTTGACTCCAAGATGAGCTGTTTGAATACAAATGTTCTCATCTGAGGTGCACTCGAGCCAAAACCGTAGAAAGGCTCATCCTCCGATTCGTTTGTTTTTTTTGCTCTGTTTTAATTTTTTTTTAATTTTCTAAATAAAATAGTTCTAAAAAAGAACAACAAAATACAAATTTTTGCCAAAAGTGTGTAGTTTGAAAAAGTTTGACCAAATTTCCACACTTTTTTTTTTTTCAAGCATTTTATTTATTCAATTTTTTACAAAATGATGGGGAGAGGATACAGAAGAAAAAAAAGGGATGGGCGAGGGATGGAACATGACTATAACACCCGAGTCGCACAAAAGATGGTCCCCAAAGAGAGTCCCCCACTATACTTCCCCTTCGCCGCCTACTAAGCCAGCGTGGGCGGGGATAACATCAGGAAAAGACAGATACAGGCAGTCCTCGGCTATCAACCGGAATCCATTCTGGAAGTAGCGTTGGATAGTGAAACCGTTGTAAAGTGAGTCCCATGTTAATCAGTGGTGGTGAGCATTGGATAACGCATTCAGGTGTCGGATAACGCGTTCCGGCGTAAAAAAATGGCCGCATTGTAAAGTGTTGAATATGCCATTCGTTGTAAAGTGAAACGTTGGATAGCGAGGACAACCTGTACAACTTCAAAGACCTGGAGCTAGTCAGCCTGTCTCTCCCTGCACCTCTGCTGTGGGTGTCTGTTTGCTGTGCAGCCGACTTCACATTACCTCAGATTCTCTTGGAGATAACACAAGAGTCAGACATTTGCTGCCACTCCCTGATGTTATAGCTGCTCTATCATTGGTCTTGGATAAAGTATTTCAGATGTATATTTAAGCATTTCCATCTTCACACATTACCCTGTTCTTGCATCTCTACCTCCGCATGGGGAGAGACGGATTAATGACCTGGGATCTGGATCAGAAGAGTAGTTAGCGAGCTGGAGTCAGAACCAGGGATCCGGATAGTAGTCCGTGAGTCGAAACCAGGGTTTGGTACCGGCCGAGACTAAACTAAGAAGCATTGCAGCACTGGAGTCAGGAGAAACAGAGCCTTACACTGACCTAGCAAAGTCAGTTGTGAATCCTAGTGATGATGTCACCACAGGTGTCCACCACAGGGCCTGCATGTGGGTCCTTACACTATCCGAAACACACCAACCTTCTTATCCCCCTGTACCCTATGTGTCCACTTACCCTTCCTTATATATTGTAAACTCCTTGGGGCAGGACCTTCCTTACCTACTGTAACAATGTATGTTAATATTTATTTTGTTGTTTTTCGTCCTCCTACCCAATTGTACTGTGCTACGGAATATGTTGGTGGTATAAATAAATGATGATATGTATAATACATCAGGTGCATATCAGATCTTTTGTTAGGTTAGAAATGTAACCACCGCATGAACATGGAATCCTAGGGGAAAGGAGGACGGGGAGCAAAATTCTACACGCTGCTTGAAGAACAGGAACATTCCACAACAGTGGAGCAATGCCATAGTTATCCTCATCTACAAGAAGAAGACAAGGAAGACAAAGAAGACCTACATGTAATCCTCCTTACCCAGCTCTAAAGAAGGTCACATAAGGTTGACTATATACCTTGGCATTGCTCAGTCTCTCAGACCTTTCAGGGTGTTGGGTAGGCGCAGGTTGGGCGTAGATGCTTCAATATAACTAGGATGGGCGCCAGGAATTTTTATAAACAAAAAGGTGCTTTAATGGACTGACATCAATAATGCATCGCAGACATTGACATACCGGCTGCTTGAGTCGTGAAAAGGGGAAGGGGAATGGGGATACTTTGCTGAAACTGGAACTTAGAAGTATATAAATAACTCTCAATATTAAGCATGAAAAAGGGGTGATTCAAAAACATATACAAATGTAACGGTTTTATCCCTCCCCCCCAATCTCACATTGGCCCGGGTACTCTTGATAACCAACTCCCATTACGTGTGTGTGATGGTGCACCTGTAGGCAACAGAACTCCTGAGTCTCCCGCTTGATGGTAGTAGGGGATTATCAACAGAAAGGTGGCTGAGGTAGTGGGTGCGAGTTCAACTTACATCATGTGCAGCGCCTCCACCTCATCAGGATCTGTGCTTCCGCAGGGAGATGGTCCTGGTGAGGAACTCCTTCTCGGTGGTGCCATCCACTTGCGAGTAATTTCACACTCACACAGTGGGGTATCTTTAAACAGGGCATCTTTATTGTTGACGGTGATGTGGCAGACTGCCACATGCAGCTGCCGGCTCTAGCCGCACATCTCTCCGTGCTGTCCCTTCGCCAGGTACGCCCTCCTGAATTGAAGTGGGGTTCCCTCTTCTCCTAGGGAGACCCTCTCTGTGCCAGGTCCCTGGACACAGAGTGGCTTAGACAGGCTGATTGGTCAACCTGGACCGCTAGTTACTTCACTAGGGTCACAAAGTGTTCCCACAATCCCTTATGCAGGCCATACAATTTCCTAACAGCTTTCCACAGCTGCCAGAACACTGCTAGAACTCTCTGTAGAGCACTTGTAGAACTCTCTGTAGAGCACTTGTAGAACTCTCTGTAGAGCACTTGTAGAACACACTATAACTAACTGTGTTGTGCCTTATATACTTCAGGAGGCAGTCGCATCCCTGATGTCACTATCCAGGGACTCAGAGCATACAGCCACTCCCCTCCATACAAAGGGCACCTCACCATTGGATGAGGGAAAAACTTCCATAACTACTGCTGGCATACCTGTTCTTACCAGGACTTACTGCCAACAGGGAGGAAAGCAATATACCATTATTATGCATGGCTATATACTCCCCCAGGTGAATCCCCACCGTCCCGGCTGGGTCCTAAGTTTTGTGTACCTTGCTCCAGGAAACACTGAAAAAGAACACACAAACTTAGTATTAACATCATCACTTTTCATAATAATGACAACACCCGGTCACCGACCAGCAGTAAGCAGCAAAGAATAAAGGCAGACCACTCATTGCGGACCTAATAATAGTGACGAGGATCTGGTTTCTTCACCTCCCGCCCCGCTGCATCATGAACAGTTACACTGTACTCTCGTGGTAGCCCCCGCTCGTTACAGTATACCACCTTGTGCATATACACGCTGCGTCCTATCTTCCAGACCCGCATGAGTTGGGAGACCCTCTGCTCAGCCTGTATTCCTTTAATGGCTCCTCCCTTCTTAACTATGTAATATTCAATATCATTTCGGAGCCACCTCTCTCGGTTCTCCTCTATTTCCCTCATTAGAGGTTCGGGTACATACGGGTATTCGAGACCATGTGATCTTTTATACTGAGGGTGGTTGGTTCAGATAGAGCCTGGTCTTGTTTTCCCTGCTTCACATTGCAGGGCGTCTGAAGCTGTGCTCTATCTGCACCAACCACCCTCTTGGACTCATCATTGGATGGATTGCACGCTATTGATCCTGAGAGTGCCCCTTGGATGAGCAGGTAAAGTGCCAATGTGCCTTATTCAAATCCTGCTGTCTAATGGACATAGTTCATTTTTCATTATACTGTCAGGGTGATTACTGTGTACATCCCGGTGGTTGTCTCAACTGACTCCACTTGTCACTTCCCCTACAGTCATTACGCAGTTATTGCATTATTGAGGGGCACTCCGTCATCGTCAGACCACCAAGTCAATGGTCTCATCATTAATATGTTATAGGAGGTTACCGGTTCGATTTTGAGCACCACATATACCACATCTCTCTGGATCTTTTATACTGGGCTGCGATAGCCCGTTCAGCTCGGCAAGTCCTGGTCAATCTACTTTGCCCAGCCGCTCCTGGCAAAACCCATGACAGGGGCTCATCTGATTCTACCGGGTCATCCAACCCTTCTGATCCCTTTGGGGTAATAAGGCCTCCTTGGATGCGATCCCATCTTACCCTTAGGCCCTAAGATATGCCTCATCATCAAAATCTCCGGGAGCCCACCAGTGATCAACCACCCCCTCCCTTTCTAGCAGAAAATGGGTGCGGTCGAGCCAGGCGACATACCCCTCGTATAACGGTGCCCACCACCTAGTCTCCCTTACTTCCTCGGAGTTAGGCTCTAGTGGCTCCTCTTCATCATCAGGCCCGCCCGAGGATACCCCTGAAGTACCCTCAGATCTCGCAACCCTTTCCTTGCGCTGTGACCAGTGTCCGCCCTCACGACTCAGCGCGCTAACAATGGAACCTCGGGGTGAAACTCTCCCTCCACCCTCCGATCCATCATCTGATGTTCCCCAGTCCAGGCTTCCAGTCCGTTCGGTGATAGGACCCCGGGAATCCCCTGACATACCCAGACTAGATGTCGACCCAAAGGAACAGGTGACAGGGACAGGGGTTTGAACTAGGGCCTTGGGGCTAACCCTGGGAATGGACAGGGTTGGGGGACGGGAATGGATGGTAGGTGCCGGCAGGGTCACGGCCTGCTCCTCCGCAACACCAGACTCACGTGCACCACAATGTCCGCTCGATCCTTCGGTAGTGGGTCCTCTCGTTCTCCGATTCGAGCGCCCACTCCGTCGGCTGTCCGTAGGGGATCGACTCCCACTGTTCGACTGTAGAGGCGCCACTGCCTCCCACTCGACACCTCCCAGGTCGTCCGGAACTGTCTCGAAATCCGCACGTGCTGCGACGCCATCTTGGGTTGGGTCCCCAAGCGAGACCTCTTCCTCCACGAGGATATCCGGCAACGCCCTTCTGCTGCGCGGTCCAGCTTGACCCTGGTTCCGCTCTTCGCTCGCTTCCAACTCCGGCATCTGCAGTGAGCACGGAGTTAACCTGCTGCTCCGCAGGGTCGGGGTAGATCGACCTCCTTCCGACCCGCTGGTCACCACGGCAGTGGGACTCCGGCGATCGGGTTGTCGCGGCACTGGAGACACACGGCTTCGTGTCTCCACACCACGGGGAATGGTATCTCGCCACGGAATACCAGTAGCATGGTACTCCTCCAGCAAGTCCTGTGCCTCTGCCAGCCTGGCACACTCCTCGTCCGAGGACTCCAGTTTACCATTCGGTCGGGGTATTCCGGTAGGGGACCGTCTATGGGCTCCTTTCCGGTCACCTTTGCGATGACTGGGTTTCTCCGGCTTGAGAACCCGGTCGGGTTCCGGCTCCACGGGATCTGCACTCTCCCTCCATAGGGCACCTGGAAGCTCCGTTGCCGATGTCGGGGTAGGATGTCTCATCCCTACAGTTTGTATCGGCACAAAAGTTGTCATGGGCCACATGTACTACAGGCTACAGTGAGGGCATCGAGCCTCACTGCCCACGGCTCCACCAGGCAGTCTGCACTGCAGGCAGAGACAGACCACTGTCTCCACACCTTCCACTCGGATGATCAGGAAGCCTCCTGGAGCCGAGTAGGGGTGGGTTGATATTAAGGGACTCTGTTCCACTTTCTCCGCTTGCTCAGCCATGGTCACCAACGGGAGCACTCTTCCTAGTGGTCTGTAGTGATCGATGGCTCTTCGCAACTGAAGTGCAGGGGATGGTTGAGCTGTCCTTCCCCCCACTTCCTCCATCAGCATCCGGCGGAACTTTAGACCACTCCCCCTGGTTGAAACTAGGGGGATGTCTCTCTGCTTTGTAGGCTGACCCAGCACTGGGGCTGAGTGAGTCATCGTCCATGAGGGCGCGGCTCCAGCTTTCGCGCCAAACTCCTGAACTGGGTGGAGTTTCCTCGTTGCCGCCAATCCTGGCCAACAATTTGCAGACTGCAGAGTTGCAAGGCTTTCTGCAGCTGGCCCACGCGGTGTCCCGGGAACACGGGAACCGCCATTTTGGTAAATACTGTCCTTTTTTGTATTTGAGGTAGCGTCTGGCTGTTTGTTAATTGGTGTGTAACAAAGTCCATTTCGTTCCTCCCATCACGCAAGGCTGTCGTCCTCACTATTCTCAGGGGTATCATCCCAAGAAGAAAAGCATGACAAACACGGCGCAGCCACGGCTTTCACGCCATTCCATAACAAACACACAAGAGTCTCTCCTGTAGCTTGTTCTCCTTCCTCTTCCCGACTACCTGGACCTTCTGCTCTTTGCAGATCCTCCATTCCGACGGTCACTTCTTGCTCACGGTATACTGGATTACTGTACATGGAGCTCCGCTCTGTGGGGCAGCTACCACATCCGTACAATAAACATGCCTGGTGCACCACCTCGTGTACCTAACATACGTTTAACTCGTGTTGCACTACCTCAGGCTAGGCTCACTCTCTCAGTGTCTACTGTATCTCCTTCCTCCCAGTCTGTGCTCCCTTTGGTAAGTGATCTGGAATGGCTAGAGTACTCTGGGGCTCCCATGCAGTACTTGGGCGTCTACCTCTCTTGGTCAGCCTAGTGCAGACCCTCTCCAGGATTCCTGACCTAGTTACCAGTCTATCCCTTCAGGCGTCCTACCCCTAGCGCTCCCTCAAGGTGACTCGGACAGCTATAGCCCCTCTCCAGACCCACTCACTCCTCTCAGGTTCCCAGGGTCTCCCTGCGGTTCCTTCCCAACGCAGCACAAAGTGGCAGTATACACTTTCCCTGTTTCCTAGCGTGCCTAGCAAAAGGCTGTCCTGTTGATAGGTATATATATCTCAGCAGCGCCTCCAATTGTAATGGTTTTATCCCCCCCCCCCAATCTCACATTGGCCCGGGTACTCTTGATAACCAACTCCCATTACGTGTGTGTGATGGTGCACCTGTAGGCAACAGAACTCCTGAGTCTCCCGCTTGATGGTAGTAGGGGATTATCAACAGAAAGGTGGCTGAGGTAGTGGGTGCGAGTTCAACTTACATCATGTGCAGCGCCTCCACCTCATCAGGATCTATGCTTCCGCAGGGAGATGGTCCTGGTGAGGAACTCCTTCTCGGTGGTGCCATCCACTTGCGAGTAATTTCACACTCACACAGTGGGGGTATCTTTAAACAGGGCATCTTTATTGTTGACGGTGATGTGGCAGACTGCCACATGCAGCTGCCGGCTCTAGCCGCACATCTCTCCGTGCTGTCCCTTCGCCAGGTACGCCCTCCTGAATTGAAGTGGGGTTCCCTCTTCTCCTAGGGAGACCCTCTCTGTGCCAGGTCCCTGGACACAGAGTGGCTTAGACAGGCTGATTGGTCAACCTGGACCGCTAGTTACTTCACTAGGGTCACAAAGTGTTCCCACAATCCCTTATGCAGGCCATACAATTTCCTAACAGCTTTCCACAGCTGCCAGAACACTGCTAGAACTCTCTGTAGAGCACTTGTAGAACTCTCTGTAGAGCACTTGTAGAACTCTCTGTAGAGCACTTGTAGAACACACTATAACTAACTGTGTTGTGCCTTATATACTTCAGGAGGCAGTCGCATCCCTGATGTCACTATCCAGGGACTCAGAGCATACAGCCACTCCCCTCCATACATAGGGCACCTCACCATTGGATGAGGGAAAAACTTCCATAACTACTGCTGGCATACCTGTTCTTACCAGGACTTACTGCCAACAGGGAGGAAAGCAATATACCATTATTATGCATGGCTATACAAAAAAGAAGCAGAGAAGAAAAGGAATCGTCTTGCGATGGTGCACTCCCCAGGTAATTGGAGTACTAATGTACAAGTAATATATCGCTAGGCACAATAAGCTAAAAGAGGCTTGAATGTACAGTACTCCTGAATTGGATTACTTAATTGAACCTGGATTACTTAATTGTAACTGGTATAATACCCATTAACATGGAGCTAAACGGTCTGAGAAGAGTTGTAATTGTGCATAATTAAAATTAAACTAGAATTATGATATCTAAAAATAATTACAGCTAGAGAAAGATTGAGGATAAAATATATAAATCACAGCCAGGCTAGGATAAGGATGTGTAGCTATCTACACCTGTGCTATTGATTAGATGTAGGGGTCAGGGTAGACAGATAGCAGATTAATAGCGATCACTTGTAATGATATTATGCTGCTATTAGATATAAGTGCCCCTAGACATACAAACAACTTTAATAACAAACAGAACCTTCCAGTGAACTAAATATATAAAAATACTGCAGTGAGCAAAAGTGATTATAAAATTGCTACATGCACTGAGAGAGATTATTAAATAGGCGCCAAATTAACTACAGGTATGTGCATAAAGGAATCCTTTTCCTGGAAGGTGCCGTGTCAGTCAGTATACTCCCTGTCCGGCAGAAAGGAAGTTTACCCCATTGTCTGTGATGGGGCTACTCAGGGTGCATTGCCTTCATCCAGGGTGATGGTCAGCGCAAGCTGGGCATACATGCTGATGGTACCGATGGGAGCCAGGAGTTTTGTAGCTTAGAACAAGCATTCTTTATTTTGTAAAACATTGCAGCTACAACTTCTTCCCCATCTGCATACTTGCAGGCATGAGGAGGCACCGTACTTTAGTCAGTTAGGGAGAGGGGGATGTGTGTGTGAGTGCAGGGAAGGGGGGATATGTGAGTGCAGGGAGAGGGGGGATGTGTGTGAGTGCAGGGAAAGGTAAGGTGTGTGTGTGTGTGTGTGTGTGAGTGCAGGGAAAGGTAAGGTGTGTGTGTGTGTGTGTGTGTGTGTGTGTGTGTGTGTGTGTGTGTGTGTGTGTGTGTGTGTGTGTGTGTGTGTGTGTGTGTGTGTGTGTGTGTGTGTGTGTGTGTGTGTGTATGTGTGTGATCAGGCCCGCCAACAGGGAAGGTCTGCCGGTGTTGGCATCCCACGGCCGTGCCCGTTTTATTAAAAAAATAGAAAAAGGCAGCGATTCCCCGAGGTCCCAGCACGCATGCGCAGGGAGTCAGGCCTGCTGCCTGAGGGCCCGCTCTCCCCCGCTCCTAACGTGGGATGGAGGGGAAGCGCCGTGGTGAGCCCGCGCCCGCCAACCCAGCTCCCCCTGCACCCACCACACGCCCCGGCAGCAGCCGCGAGGATATCAGGGGCCGAGGGAAGGGGGTGAGCATCTGGCAGGCAAGGAAGCAGGAAGAAGCACCCACCCCATCAAGGTCAGTCACCCACCCAGGCAGTCACTCACCCACCCAGTCATACCCCTACCATCTCACTCACCCTGTCACTCAGTTACCCACCCAATCACTCAGTCAAGGTCACTCAGTCACCCATACACCCAGGCAGTCACCTACCCAGTCACTCAGTTACCCACCCAATCTCTCAGTTACCCACCCACCCAATCACTCAGTCACCCACCCACCCAATCACTCAGTCAGCCACCCACCCAGTCACCCACCCAGGCAGTCAGTCACCCACCCAGGCAGTCGGTCACCCACCCAGGAAGTCGGTCACCCACACAGGCAGTCAGTCACCCACCCAGTCAGTCAGTCACCCTGTCAGTCACTCACAGTGTGTGTGTGTGTGTGTGTGTGTGTGTGTGTGTGTGTGTGTGTGTGTGTGTGTGTGTGTGTGTGTGTGTGTGTGTGTGTGTGTGTGTATGTGTGTGTGTGTGTGTGTGTGTGTGATCAGGCCCGCCAACAGGGAAGGTCTGCCGGTGTTGGCATCCCGCGGCCATGCCCGTTTTATTAAAAAAATAGAAAAAGGCAGCGATTCCCGTGCACATGCACAGAGCCGAGGTCCCAGCACGCATGCGCAGGGAGTCAGGCCTGCTGCCTGAGGGCCCGCTCTCCACCGGGGAAGCGCCGTGGTGAGCCCGCGCCCGCCAACCCAGCTCCCCCTGCACCCACCACACGCCCCGGCAGCAGCCGTGAGGATATCAGGGGCCGGGGGAAGGGGGTGAGCGTCTGGCAGGCAAGGAAGCAGGAAGAAGCACCCACCCCTTCAAGGTCAGTCACCCACCCAGGCAGTCACTCACCCACCCAGTCATACCCCCACCCACTCACTCACCCTGTCACTCAGTTACCCACCCAATCACTCAGTCAAGGTCACTCAGTCACCCATACACCCAGGCAGTCACCTACCCAGTCACTCAGTTACCCACCCAATCACTCAGTCACCCACCCACCCAATCACTCAGTCAGCCACCCACCCAGGCAGTCAGTCACCCACCCAGGCAGTCGGTCACCCACCCAGGCAGTCGGTCACCCACACAGGCAGTCAGTCACCCACCCAGGCAGTCAGTCACCCACCCAGGCAGTCAGTCAAGTGTCACCCACCCAGGCAGTCAGTCACCCACCCAGGCAGTCGGTCACCCACCCAGGCAGTCGGTCACCCACCCAGTCAGTCAGTCACCCTGTCAGTCACCCACCCAGTCAGTCAGTCACCCAGACAGGCAGTCACTCACCCAGGCAGGCAGTCACCTGTCTTTTGTTTAAAATATAAAAATAAACAGATTGCATTGTAATGTTTTATTCCGTATTACAATAAGAAGAAAACAGTTAAGTAAAAGATATATATTTTTTTTGCATTGGAAAAATCAAGATGTTTGTTCTGGGTTGAGCAGCCTGGCTCTTTGCCAGACCAACATCCTCTCCCAGACCTAAATGTTAGTTGTCACGGTAATGTCGCGTACATGTCCAATACCCCCCCAGGTCTACCTTTTTGTGGTTAGGAAACATTGAGTTATCAGCTGGCAACAACAACTTGAAACATTTTTAAGGCATGTCCTTGAAAAGTAAGAGAAATACATAAAAGAAGATATACTTCTAAAAGTGATGTAATACTAAAAGTGATGTAAGAAAGGAGAAATTACTTTTGTAAAGAGATTCATAGGAATTCGTTATTTTGAGTCCTAGATACTTAATGTCAATTTATAATTGAAATTTGCTTGTAGTTGTTTTACTTCTGGGACTAGAAGAGACAGATTCAGGGCCTCTGATTTGTCGTTATTGATTTTATACACAGAGATCCTACCAAATTTATCTAGTTGAGATTGTAGGTTCGGGAGGGATGTCAGAGGGGAGGCTAGAGTTAGGATTACATCATCCGCGAATAAGGAAATGTTGTACTCACTTTCACCAATTGCGATCCCTTTTATATTTACGTCATTTCTAATTATTGCTGCGAGGGGTTCGATCGACCGTGCGAAAAGAAGCGGGGACAGAGGGCAACCCTGTCTCGTACCATTCTCAATTTTTATGGAATTAGAGTCTCCTCCTGGAAGCTTTACGTATGCAGTTGGTGCCTTATATAGGGATCTAACACCCTCCAAATATGGGCCCTGTGACAGGGTAAATAAAAGCCACCAGCTATATGCCTGGCAGACATATGTTTAGTCTGCAGTGCAGCAGTGACGAATCAAGGTGTGTTAAAAACCCCAGGCTGTATACACATGCATCCTAGCTGGTCAGGAGACAGGAGTGAAATACTGAAGTAGATTACTGCTATAAGGTTTGTCTTTTTGTATGCTGTCTGAAGCAGGGAATTACCCTGAAACTCTGGAGAGAGAACAGCTTGATTTAAGGTCTGTTTTGCAAAGTACATGTTTTCTGAACTGTTGTGTTTGCCATGCTGAAGAGAAACTGCTTTGTTTGCCATGCTGAAGATAAGCTATTTTGTTTTGTGTGCTGTATGTTTTAAGGCTAAATAAATAAGCCTTGTCAAGAGACCCCGCGTGTGTAGTTGCATGTACCCTGCAACAGGCCCTTAAAGCCAAATTTTATCATCATTTGGTCAAGGAAGGCCCACTTTATTCGGTCAAATACTTTTTCTGCATCCGGACTTAGGAGGATGGCTTTTGCTCCCGTGAAGTGCACATGGTCGATAATATTAATAATTTTTCGGGAATTATCCGAAGCTTGTCTTCCGGAGACAAACCCTATCTGATCTTTGTGAATCAAGCTCGGTAAGATTGGATTCAACCTATTTGCTAGGATTTTACTATAGATTTACTACCCACAAGCATTTTATGCCTCTAGTCGAACTAAAAAAAGAGGAGTGGCTACCTTAATAAGGAACAATATACCATTCGCCCCTGAAAAAACGATATTAGACCCGGAAGCTAGATATTTAATATTACAGGAATCCTTGTCAGGAGTACAAGTGTCTCTGATTAACATTTATGCACCAAATGAGGGACAGGTACCTTTCCTCAGGGAGATCCTAGAGATAGTAGGTAGGCAATAGCCTTCCTCCATTATTTTGGCAAGAGATCTGAACACAGTGAGTACCCTGGACCAAGATAGAGCAAATATCCAGGGCACTAAACCTCCTCTGTCGACCATGTCTAACACCAAGAAATGTAAAGATTTTCTGAAAGACTTCTCCCTTTTGGATATATTGAGGGCGCAGCACCAAGGGCAGCTGGACTATTCATTCTTCTCAGTATCTCATCAGACCTACTCTAGGATTGATTATTTTCTGGGTACCAAGGATATTCTTCAGGCATCCTCTCAGTTGAATATTGGCTCGAGTAGTTCGTAGTGTATAGATGGTCACTGCAGCAGGAATTCAACCGGAAACATGAGTAGTTAAAAACAGCTTTATTAAACTAGAGTGCTGCGCATCACAGAGAGCCACTCTGACGCGTTTCGTTCCTGTGTGGAACTTTATCAAAGAGTAATGGTCTCTCACACTGAGGTCAAATATATACACACAGATTCTTATCCTGATTGGTTAGCATATAATTGTAAACAGGTAATAGTAATCAGTGATTTGTGTAATTGGTATTGGAAACACCCTATACAGACAACAGTGTGTATGATAGAACAACAACAGAATTAAAAATATATCAAGTAAACAATACACAGTTACATATAACTTAAAATCACAAACAGTGAGTTGCAGCATCTATGATATAAAAGTATATATCATATGTAGCCAGGTCTCCCCAGCGCTACCGCACCCCCCTCACCTGACTGCCGATCGCGGGGGCCGCCGCGTCCAATGGCGGCTCCGTTCGGCAGTGGCAGGGGAGAGGGCGGTCAGGTCCCGGCTCGGGGGTTGCCGGGGACGCGTGCGGCCGGTTGCCAAGGCCGCACGCGCATCTCAGGGCTCCCGGCGCTCCCGGAGCCGGGCGGATAGGGCGCCGCCATTGCGCTTCAACTCGCGCATGCGCAGTGAGTCCCCGGCGGCCCAGTTAGCTCGCGCATGCGCAGGGAGGTTGCGAGAGACAGGGCAGAGTCGCGCATGCGCAGGGAGAACCCTAGAGCCAGGGAACAGTTGCGCGAGAGTAGGGGAAGTTAGTGAGAGGTTGCGGCGGCCATTACAGGTTTGTGTAGGCAGAGGGAAGGCACGCACGCGGCCTCAATGTTATTGTAGGGGCCTCGGGACTACAATTCCCATGAGGCATAGCGAGGCAGGCACCAGGTGCTTGATAGGAGCCAATAGGGCTGCAGGACTGCCCTGGAGGAAAGAGATACATTTTCCCGGGCTTTGCATGAGTCACGTCAGTTGGAGCAGAGGAGCTGAAGGGGAAGGAAGGATGCAGGGAGTGAGTGCAGCTCCTGCATCCAGATAGGTACCCTCACCCTCCAGGTAGGCCCCAACTCCCCACCAGGTTAGTGGGTAACTGATAAGGGACGGCCCTAGATAGGGAGGTCGCCCTTAGTGTGTGTAAGGTGCAGGTTTGGCAGTGCCACAGCGGGTAGTGCTGTGCGTACTGGCAAATAGGCACAGCGTGTGTGCAGTGGATGATTTGCTGCGGGATCCAGGTGGCTGTGTACGATTGCCAGCTGTGTGTGTGTCGCTGCCAAATGTAACGGGTATTCCACCCCACCCAATCTCATATATAGTGTGGGTGAGTAGAACATGTAGTGTTACCGGTGTGGTGCGTATACCTGCAGGCTCACAGGAGGTCTGAGCCTCCGCTAATGAGAGCCTGGGGTGAATCCTCTGGAACGAATCTTCTTTTACAGCGCCTCCACCTATGTAGGATTCTATGGACGTGTAGAATGACCCTACATAGGAACCCAATTAGAAACCACACACACAGTCAGTGATTATATAATAACTAAGGAATTTACTTCGAACATAGAACATATCATCGCCTTTACATATCCTCATAACCTGTGTCCCTCTCACGAGGAGACACTTCCCGTGACGTCTCGCAGGACGTTTCCCCAACACTAGGTGATCCCACCCAGTGTCCAGTGAAACCCCCACACCCAAGGTCCCGTACTCCTACGGAGATAGTCAATGGGTGACTGCGCAGTCACTAAAACCTCTAGGCCTGTTGGTGCACATATAATATTGATACCTTCCGAGCACTCCGATGCTCGGGCCTGCAACACTCTTCTCAAAGGGTCAGACGTCCGTCTGATCCTTTCCAGGTACTCTGCCGGTGGACCCCAACGAGGGTCCCACCGCTCCACGGGAACTGCAACCGATCACGGCAACACCAACCGCATGGGAACAGCAACCGCCGCTATCAGCTTTCTGCCTAACTACTTCTAGAGTGACAGCAACCCTAACCTAGGGCCTGTCCCTGAGGAACCGCAACCTGGGATGGCTTGGGGAAAACTCCTAGGGCCTGTGGAACATTAACCTGCCCCCCTTCCCCTAGCTACCCAGTCTCAACTGTAACTGCTAATTCTAACAGCCTAACGCACCTGCAGCCAACACTCAGCTCACACTGTCAGCCTGCAGATATACGCACCACACCGGTAACACTACATGTTCTACTCACCCACACTATATATGAGATTGGGTGGGGTGGAATACCCGTTACATTTGGAGGCGCTGCTGAGATACCACCTGGGGTGCCCTGTCCATTTTTTTCTAAATTGTCCCGTCCCTATTTTTGTCGCCATGTTTGCGAAGTCCAGAGACGAGGTCCTTGCCTGGGCTTTGCGGCAGTATATGGAGCCTGGCCAGGTAGTGGCGGTAGGAGGCATACCCACTAGTATACCCGCAATGAAGGTCCGGGAGGGTATGTGTAAAATTCCTGGGTGGCCGTGGGCATGTGTCCTAGAGGAGGAACAAGATCCCACGTCCACATGGAAAACCATACTTTTTGTTGTAACTCACACTGAGGATATATGCCTGGCAGAGGCACCGTCCGCACTGTTAATGCCCGGGGGCCCCTCAGAAGGGTACCCCCTAGTCTATGCCGACCCAGCAAAATGGCGTCTCCCGCCAAACCAGGAGAGCGCACGTGCTGCTGACTGCAAGCCTGCACAGAAAGATGTCGCAACATTCTGTCCGGGTTTGGCGCGAAAGTCAGAGCCCCTCCCCTGTGCTGAGAGTGACTCAGTGCAGAGCGAAAACCAATCCCTTGTAAAAAGTGCCCTTCCTTTAGATTCCACCAGGGGGAGCAAGCACGGTTATCTTCAACCATACGTGGACGCTGTGATAGACACTCTGATCTCTGAGGATGAGATGATGCATGAGGATGAGATGATGCATGAGGATGAGATAGACTCTCTGTTCTATGATGAGGATGAGATAGACTGTCAGGGGATACACCCTAATGTGTATGTGCCCTGGCGAGCGCCAGGAATAGATCTCCTTATGCTACTGTGCCCCTGCTTGCAAGAAGCCTATGAGGAGGGAGCCGTCATGTCCCAAGTGCCACTAGACTTCAGGATCACCGAGGTAGATGGGGAGCCGTGTACACAGTGCTTT
Organism: Ascaphus truei; assembly: GCF_040206685.1. Classification (NCBI taxonomy): domain Eukaryota; kingdom Metazoa; phylum Chordata; class Amphibia; order Anura; family Ascaphidae; genus Ascaphus; species Ascaphus truei. The sequence continues at coordinate 230,077 of NW_027456893.1, forward strand.
AGCCCCACCTGTGACTGTTCTAGGGGAGCACTGGCGTGGGAACCTAAATGTGATTGTTGCGGTGCAATTTTCTTGATGCCTATTGTACCCCAGCCTACAGAGCCAGCTAAGGAGCTAAGTGAACCCTTGGCAGAGAAGAGTGCGGCTGCAGTGGAGGTACCGGAGCACGCCAGCTTTGTACCCACAACCACTGGCTGCATTTCAGGAGAATCTGGTGACTACCTTGCGGAGGATACTGTCATGAGATCTTCCGGGGAAAAGGTGGAAGTCCCATCGGTGGCGATGCGCCTACCGGCGAACCACCCCAGCGGTAATGCAGAGGATACAGAGTCTGCTGTGGTTCCGTGTACCCTGGAAGAGGTGTCTTCCGATGTTGCGGACCCTGCTGTGGGCCCGTGTGCCCTACAATGGTCAGTCCGACCTACTACAGAGGTACCATTGGTCCTAGAATGGGGACCAGTACCTAACGCCGACAAGGGTGAGTCGACTGCCCCAGGGGTGTCGGGGGTGAGCCTCCAGGTGACCGCGGAGCACGATGGCTCCTTAAGTCTGGTCTCCTGGGCGAAGGGCTCCCCTCTGCATCGCGTCCTGGTGGAGGTGTCCTCCTTGGGAGAATCCATCCCAAGCCAGTGGAGTGGTAAGGAACTCCCTAACTCCCCACAAGCTCCGATGGAGGTGGCCGTGGAGAAGGCCAGAGTTGCGGCTTCTGAACGGAGTATGAGCCCGTGTGCTCCGACACAAGTGGTCCCAGGACTGGGATCCAACGCTCCCGAGTTTTCAGCGCGTAAGTGGACTGCCCCAGAAGTGCCGGGGGCAGGTCCCGATACCACCAAGGTGGGAACTGACAGCGTCCCCGAGGACCTGTTGGCCACCATGAATCACCGCAGGGGTAAGGTGTCTACTTTTTCCCCCCTGCCAGGTGAAACCGAGACATTGTCCAGTGCTCGCTTCTTAGTGAAAGCCTCGCAAAAATATGGAGACAAGGACTGTGTAAAGGAAGATCCAGGGAGACTGGCCTCCTTTACGCCCAAAAAGGAGCGTGCCATTCGCCAGGTGGTGGACCGCGGGAAAGGTCCTGGCCTCCTGGTCTACCGCATCCCTGCCGCGGATGACCGGGTAAAGGTCTGCTTCAGAGACACTGGGCTACTCCTTCCACCAGGGGGAGGAAGTAGCGAAGAGCCAGAAACTGTCGCCTTAGAGTGTGCTCTCCAAGAAATTTTTCTGGGGGAGGCTCACGGACGCAAAAGTGAGGTACCCCCATCTGATCTGGTAGGGGCACCCCACAAATGGTCTCAGCTAGTCTCGGGTATTATTGAGTGTGATGTACTATGTAATCTGAGGTGTAAAGTCGACCTGATAATTGTAACAAATATGACATGCCGTATTTTATTGTGTAACCTTATGTCAGGGTATGGCGTTCTCCAAGCGAGGACGTTGGATTTTCCACCAGGGGGAGAGTGTAGCCAGGTCTCCCCAGCGCTACCGCACCCCCCTCACCTGACTGCCGATCGCGGGGGCCGCCGCGTCCAATGGCGGCTCCGTTCGGCAGTGGCAGGGGAGAGGGCGGTCAGGTCCCGGCTCGGGGGTTGCCGGGGACGCGTGCGGCCGGTTGCCAAGGCCGCACGCGCATCTCAGGGCTCCCGGCGCTCCCGGAGCCGGGCGGATAGGGCGCCGCCATTGCGCTTCAACTCGCGCATGCGCAGTGAGTCCCCGGCGGCCCAGTTAGCTCGCGCATGCGCAGGGAGGTTGCGAGAGACAGGGCAGAGTCGCGCATGCGCAGGGAGAACCCTAGAGCCAGGGAACAGTTGCGCGAGAGTAGGGGAAGTTAGTGAGAGGTTGCGGCGGCCATTACAGGTTTGTGTAGGCAGAGGGAAGGCACGCACGCGGCCTCAATGTTATTGTAGGGGCCTCGGGACTACAATTCCCATGAGGCATAGCGAGGCAGGCACCAGGTGCTTGATAGGAGCCAATAGGGCTGCAGGACTGCCCTGGAGGAAAGAGATACATTTTCCCGGGCTTTGCATGAGTCACGTCAGTTGGAGCAGAGGAGCTGAAGGGGAAGGAAGGATGCAGGGAGTGAGTGCAGCTCCTGCATCCAGATAGGTACCCTCACCCTCCAGGTAGGCCCCAACTCCCCACCAGGTTAGTGGGTAACTGATAAGGGACGGCCCTAGATAGGGAGGTCGCCCTTAGTGTGTGTAAGGTGCAGGTTTGGCAGTGCCACAGCGGGTAGTGCTGTGCGTACTGGCAAATAGGCACAGCGTGTGTGCAGTGGATGATTTGCTGCGGGATCCAGGTGGCTGTGTACGATTGCCAGCTGTGTGTGTGTCGCTGCATGTGCTGGGCGCAGTGTGTGCAGCGTGTGTGAATGTCTGCAGGCTGACAGTGTGAGCTGAGTGTTGGCTGCAGGTGCGTTAGGCTGTTAGGATTAGCAGTTACAGTTGAGACTGGGTAGCTAGGGGAAGGGGGGCAGGTTAATGTTCCACAGGCCCTAGGAGTTTTCCCCAAGCCATCCCAGGTTGCGGTTCCTTAGGGACAGGCCCCAGGTTAGGGTTGCTGTCACTCTAGAAGTAGTTAGGCAGAAAGCTGATAGCGGCGGTTGCTGTTCCCATGCGGTTGGTGTTGCCGTGATCGGTTGCAGTTCCCGTGGAGCGGTGGGACCCTCGTTGGGGTCCACCGGCAGAGTACCTGGAAAGGATCAGACGGACGTCTGACCCTTTGAGAAGAGTGTTGCAGGCCCGAGCATCGGAGTGCTCGGAAGGTATCAATATTATATGTGCACCAACAGGCCTAGAGGTTTTAGTGACTGCGCAGTCACCCATTGACTATCTCCGTAGGAGTACGGGACCTTGGGTGTGGGGGTTTCACTGGACACTGGGTGGGATCACCTAGTGTTGGGGAAACGTCCTGCGAGACGTCACGGGTAGTGTCTCCTCGTGAGAGGGACACAGGTTATGAGGATATGTAAAGGGATGATATGTTCTATGTTCGAAGTAAATTCCTTAGTTATTATATAATCACTGACTGTGTGTGTGGTTTCTAATTGGGTTCCTATGTAGGGTCATTCTACACGTCCATAGAATCCTACATAGGTGGAGGTGCTGTAAAAGAAGATTCGTTCCAGAGGATTCACCCCAGGCTCTCATTAGCGGAGGCTCAGACCTCCTGTGAGCCTGCAGGTATACGCACCACACCGGTAACACTACATGTTCTACTCACCCACACTATATATGAGATTGGGTGGGGTGGAATACCCGTTACACATATATAACATAAAATAGATAAAGTTTCAAAAAATCATTGAGTCATTATAACTCTGTGGAGAATGACATAATATTTATGAAAACAAAAGCATAAAGTGGCAACAAAACGATGCCAATTGTGAAAATAAATGCAACTATGCAATATTCATAACTCATGGAGGAATATATACATTTATGTATCCAATTATGCATTATATTGTGATGCATAGAAAAAATGCATAGAAAAGATATGCATGAGATGCATATAGACACACACTCCCAAAACTCCCCATCTGGTTAACCCATAAGGAAGTGTTTTAACTCCCAGTCCACGTTTATACCATGGGGATGGAGAGTTCTGAGAGTGTATATCCAATACATCTCTTTTTTGTTGAGTGCATTTTCCCTGTTACCACCTCTGAGATGACATGGTATATGCTCTATGGCCCTGAATGTAAAATAATTAAGGTTGCCTGCAGAACATGTAGAAAAATGTCTGGATACCGGGTGATTCAGATCTCTTTTTCTAATTAATCTGACATGCTCTGCAATCCTGGTTTTAAGGGGTCTAATAGTGTGCCCCACATATTTAAGACCACAGGCACATTGTAGAACATATACTACATGGGTAATATTGCAATTGAGAAACGTTTGGATGTAATATTTATTACGTTCTTCATTGTATAAGATGTATCTTGTCTGTGCTGCATATTTGCACATGGAGCAATGACCGCACTTAAAAAAGCCTTTTGGTATGCTTTTAACATTGGTAACATTGGAACCAGATTGAACCATACTCGGAGACAAGTGAAAGGACAGTGTTTTGCCTTTGCGATAAGCAAACTTAGGGCCATTTTTTACAATATCACGGATATCATTATCCAGTGATAACGTGTGCCAATGTTTGGCAATGATGTTACAAATCTTTTGTGACTGACTGTTAAATGTACTAATAAACATTGGATCATTCACATTTTTGGAAAGTTTTGATTTGTTTTTCATAGTTTGAGTTTTGCAATTCCTTGCCCTTTTGTGTATTAATGTACTTCTGTCTACAGAATCGGCCCTATTGAATGCAGCAGTGATGTCTTGAATGGAATAACCCCTTTCTATGAATCTATCGGACATTTCTCTGGCCCTCAATAGAAAAATCTCATGATCAGAGCAAATTCGCTTTAACCTCAAAAATTGGGCCCCTGGAATGTTTTTTATCAAAGATCGTGGGTGGCAACTCTGAGCCTTTAGAAGTGTATTTCTAGAGTTTTCTTTTCTGTATATATCTGTTTTAATGGACATGTCATTGCCAACATACAGGAGTAAATCAAGAAAGTGAATATGATGAATGTTGTGTTCATATGTAAATTTAAGGTTATAATTATTTATACTAAGGTGATCAATAAAAGAAAAAAGTGAATGGTCGTCCCCCTTCCAAATGAAAATCAGGTCATCAATGTATCGCCCAAAATAAACGATATTTTGACGAAATAAATTGTGACTGTGATAAATAAATTGTGACTCCCAAAAACCCATAAACAAATTAGCATATGATGGTGCAAAACTCGTGCCCATAGCGGTGCCTAGTGTCTGTAAATAAAAATGTGAATCAAATAAAAAATAATTGTGCGTAAGTAAGAATGAAATTGATTCTAATAAAAAAGTGCAGTGTGTTATAGATAAAGTAGATAAATCCAAAAAGTGCTTAATGGCAGCAAGGCCGTGCTGGTGCTCAATAATGGAATACAGGGAGGTCACATCCATGGTGACCCACCTGTATTCCTTGTGCCAAGTGATATCCTGCATGCTGGCAATGAAATCCGTAGTGTCCCTGATGAAAGATGGCAATTCAAAAACAAGGGGTTGCAAAAACCTGTCCACATAACGCGATAACCCATCTCCCAAAGATCCAATGCTCGCTACTATAGGACGGCCAGGAGGGTCGACCAGCGATTTATGGATCTTTGGGAGATGGTGAAATATCGGAATCACGGGATGTGGACAGGAAAGAAAATCAAATTCTTTTTTATTAATGACATTAAGGATTCGACCCATATGTAACAACTCCATCAATTCATGATGATACAAAGATGTAGGATTGCTCTTTAAAGGTCTATACGTAGTACTGTCTTTCAATTGTCTCATTGCTTCACTGAAGTATTGGTTTTTAGACATTACAACTAGGGCACCCCCTTTGTCGGCACTCTTAATGACTAAATCATGCTCTTTCTTAATGCATTCAATTTCTTTAATTTCGGTGTAAGTTAAGTTCCCGTTTGTGACATTAGAACAAGAGAACCCATTAGATAATATACGCAAATCGCGTTCAACTAGATGTTCAAATGTGGCGATTGATGGACCCCTATTGGAATTGGGGCAAAATAGAGACTTCGGGCGGTAACCTGAGTCTTCATTACCAAAAAAAGGTTGGGTGTGTGTCATCAAGGGTTCACCTTGCAATTCCAACAGGGAGTCCATATCCGACAATACACAATTCTCGTAAAAGTTCATGGGTGGCAGATCCCCAGACTTCAAAGAACTATTGGGGTCAATTGGTTCCTCTGGTCTATGTACATGATCCAAATTATTTGTTGCAGAGAAAATCTTTTTTAAAGTCAACTTACGTGTGAACTTTTGTAAGTCTATAATGGTTTCAAAAAGTTTGAAATTTTGACTGGGGGCGAACCCAAGGCCTTTATTAAGGAGGGACAATTGTGTGAATGTTAATTCGGCACCGGAAATATTGATTACGTTGTTAGGTACCCCTAATCGTATTTCTTCCGTTTCGTTCGGCCTCTTCCCCCCTCGTTTCCTCTTTGATCTGCGCGTTCCCCCCGACTGTTTGTACCCATATCTAAAAAAGCCGAGGAGGGTTGCCCAGAGGATCTGCTAGCCTTGGATGTTGAACAAGATGGTGTGGCATTGCTCTCATAATGAGTGACATCACGATCCCTTGATTGTTCCCTGGATTTGTCAAAAGAAACGGAATGAAATCTCGGTTCTGGGTCCGAGTAATCAGACTCAAAGCTGGAGGCTTCAATACGTTTATTTTTGAGAATTGATTTATTGGGGGCATTGCCTGTCCCTCTCTTTGGTTTTTGATTCCTGCCCCTAGGTGTACTGGAACCCATGATCTCTCTAACAACAACTGGTTTTTGCCAGCAGTAGATCTGATTTTTTTGTATAATCAATACGATCTCTTTCATATTTGAGTTGTTTCTTTTCACTGATGATGTTTTCAGCTATTTCAATGTTGGATGAAAGTGTTTTATCGTTCTTGATAAACTGCTCCCTTCTACTGAAGGGTTGCAATTTAGTTTGAAGGATTTTAATATCTGCCATTAATATAGATTTTTCTTTTAATTTTTGCTGAATGATCAGTTCCATCAATTTTTTGGAGCAGGAATCAAGGGCTTCCACCCAATCTAATTCGAATTGCTTATTCATGAAGCCAAAGGAGGGTACCTTTTTAATGCGCAATCCCCTAGGGATGCGCTGACATCTAATATAATTTTCAAGAGACGTTATGTCCCACCATAACCTAATATTTTCAGTTAAGAGTTTCTCAAGTTTTACAAAGTGGTGGGTTAGTGGGTTAGTGATCACACCGGGTTGGGTCAGGGCAGCAGGCGACAGTATCGTGAGTACACGGGAGGGGTAGCTTGCTGGTTGCCTCTCTCCCTGTCTCTAACTGTTCCCTGCACAACAGCCCCCCCATCCAGGCTTTATTCCTTATCCTGCCGTATGCTTCGGTTGCTGGTTCCCCTCACACAGGACCTTATGCTCGTGTAGTGGCCTTTCTTGTACTTTTATGTGTCAGAGACTGCTTTTTCTATACACCCAGTTTACCAGTGGACCTTTAGAAGCACCGGACAACACGGGGTTCACTCCCCCACAACCATTATAGACTTTACCTGTCCTGGTAGCTCATTTCCATATGGACATTTATTGATAATAATCTCTTTATACTATAATCTATTGATTTATTTTTTGGTCTTGTTTTTCTTAGAAATATTAGGGTGTTTTTATGCATATGTACTTTTATGTGTTCTATATATGATTTTTTCAATTAGCACACTCTGACCCAAATTCAGGAATTCACCCATTACATTTATTGGGTTATCACATCCCTTTTTTTGCCTTCTTTAAGGGATTAATTTTATCTATATTGTTGATTATGGAAGAATCCAGTGGAGATGACAATGTTGCATCAGAGTTTGAATATAACACTTATGTTCATACCTGTGGAGATGATTCTAAGAGATTGAGGAAAGCTACCCATCTATTTGATGGTGTGTCAGAAGTTATCTGTGATGAACCCTCAGACCTAACCCACCACTTTGTAAAACTTGAGAAACTCTTAACTGAAAATATTAGGTTATGGTGGGACATAACGTCTCTTGAAAATTATATTAGATGTCAGCGCATCCCTAGGGGATTGCGCATTAAAAAGGTACCCTCCTTTGGCTTCATGAATAAGCAATTCGAATTAGATTGGGTGGAAGCCCTTGATTCCTGCTCCAAAAAATTGATGGAACTGATCATTCAGCAAAAATTAAAAGAAAAATCTATATTAATGGCAGATATTAAAATCCTTCAAACTAAATTGCAACCCTTCAGTAGAAGGGAGCAGTTTATCAAGAACGATAAAACACTTTCATCCAACATTGAAATAGCTGAAAACATCATCAGTGAAAAGAAACAACTCAAATATGAAAGAGATCGTATTGATTATACAAAAAATCAGATCTACTGCTGGCAAAAACCAGTTGTTGTTAGAGAGATCATGGGTTCCAGTACACCTAGGGGCAGGAATCAAAAACCAAAGAGAGGGACAGGCAATGCCCCCAATAAATCAATTCTCAAAAATAAACGTATTGAAGCCTCCAGCTTTGAGTCTGATTACTCGGACCCAGAACCGAGATTTCATTCCGTTTCTTTTGACAAATCCAGGGAACAATCAAGGGATCGTGATGTCACTCATTATGAGAGCAATGCCACACCATCTTGTTCAACATCCAAGGCTAGCAGATCCTCTGGGCAACCCTCCTCGGCTTTTTTAGATATGGGTACAAACAGTCGGGGGGAACGCGCAGATCAAAGAGGAAACGAGGGGGGAAGAGGCCGAACGAAACGGAAGAAATACGATTAGGGGTACCTAACAATGTAATCAATATTTCCGGTGCCGAATTAACATTCACACAATTGTCCCTCCTTAATAAAGGCCTTGGGTTCGCCCCCAGTCAAAATTTCAAACTTTTTGAAACCATTATAGACTTACAAAAGTTCACACGTAAGTTGACTTTAAAAAAGATTTTCTCTGCAACAAATAATTTGGATCATGTACATAGACCAGAGGAACCAATTGACCCCAATAGTTCTTTGAAGTCTGGGGATCTGCCACCCATGAACTTTTACGAGAATTGTGTATTGTCGGATATGGACTCCCTGTTGGAATTGCAAGGTGAACCCTTGATGACACACACTCAACCTTTTTTTGGTAATGAAGACTCAGGTTACCGCCCGAAGTCTCTATTTTGCCCCAATTCCAATAGGGGTCCATCAATCGCCACATTTGAACATCTAGTTGAACGCGATTTGCGTATATTATCTAATGGGTTCTCTTGTTCTAATGTCACAAAAGGGAACTTAACTTATACTGAAATTAAAGAAATTGAATGCATTAAGAAAGAGCATGATTTAGTCATTAAGAGTGCCGACAAAGGGGGTGCCCTAGTTGTAATGTCTAAAAACCAATACTTCAGTGAAGCAATGAGACAATTGAAAGATAGTACCACGTATAGACCTTTAAAGAGCAATCCTACATCTTTGTATCATCATGAATTGATGGAGTTGTTACATATGGGTCGAATCCTTAATGTCATTAATAAAAAAGAATTTGATTTTCTTTCCTGTCCACATCCCGTGATTCCGATATTTCACCATCTCCCAAAGATCCATAAATCGCTGGTCGACCCTCCTGGCCGTCCTATAGTAGCGAGCATTGGATCTTTGGGAGATGGGTTATCGCGTTATGTGGACAGGTTTTTGCAACCCCTTGTTTTTGAATTGCCATCTTTCATCAGGGACACTACGGATTTCATTGCCAGCATGCAGGATATCACTTGGCACAAGGAATACAGGTGGGTCACCATGGATGTGACCTCCCTGTATTCCATTATTGAGCACCAGCACGGCCTTGCTGCCATTAAGCACTTTTTGGATTTATCTACTTTATCTATAACACACTGCACTTTTTTATTAGAATCAATTTCATTCTTACTTACGCACAATTATTTTTTATTTGATTCACATTTTTATTTACAGACACTAGGCACCGCTATGGGCACGAGTTTTGCACCATCATATGCTAATTTGTTTATGGGTTTTTGGGAGTCACAATTTATTTATCACAGTCACAATTTATTTCGTCAAAATATCGTTTATTTTGGGCGATACATTGATGACCTGATTTTCATTTGGAAGGGGGACGACCATTCACTTTTTTCTTTTATTGATCACCTTAGTATAAATAATTATAACCTTAAATTTACATATGAACACAACATTCATCATATTCACTTTCTTGATTTACTCCTGTATGTTGGCAATGACATGTCCATTAAAACAGATATATACAGAAAAGAAAACTCTAGAAATACACTTCTAAAGGCTCAGAGTTGCCACCCACGATCTTTGATAAAAAACATTCCAGGGGCCCAATTTTTGAGGTTAAAGCGAATTTGCTCTGATCATGAGATTTTTCTATTGAGGGCCAGAGAAATGTCCGATAGATTCATAGAAAGGGGTTATTCCATTCAAGACATCACTGCTGCATTCAATAGGGCCGATTCTGTAGACAGAAGTACATTAATACACAAAAGGGCAAGGAATTGCAAAACTCAAACTATGAAAAACAAATCAAAACTTTCCAAAAATGTGAATGATCCAATGTTTATTAGTACATTTAACAGTCAGTCACAAAAGATTTGTAACATCATTGCCAAACATTGGCACACGTTATCACTGGATAATGATATCCGTGATATTGTAAAAAATGGCCCTAAGTTTGCTTATCGCAAAGGCAAAACACTGTCCTTTCACTTGTCTCCGAGTATGGTTCAATCTGGTTCCAATGTTACCAATGTTAAAAGCATACCAAAAGGCTTTTTTAAGTGCGGTCATTGCTCCATGTGCAAATATGCAGCACAGACAAGATACATCTTATACAATGAAGAACGTAATAAATATTACATCCAAACGTTTCTCAATTGCAATATTACCCATGTAGTATATGTTCTACAATGTGCCTGTGGTCTTAAATATGTGGGGCGCACTATTAGACCCCTTAAAACCAGGATTGCAGAGCATGTCAGATTAATTAGAAAAAGAGATCTGAATCACCCGGTATCCAGACATTTTTCTACATGTTCTGCAGGCAACCTTAATTATTTTACATTCAGGGCCATAGAGCATATACCATGTCATCTCAGAGGTGGTAACAGGGAAAATGCACTCAACAAAAAAGAGATGTATTGGATATACACTCTCAGAACTCTCCATCCCCATGGTATAAACGTGGACTGGGAGTTAAAACACTTCCTTATGGGTTAACCAGATGGGGAGTTTTGGGAGTGTGTGTCTATATGCATCTCATGCATATCTTTTCTATGCATTTTTTCTATGCATCACAATATAATGCATAATTGGATACATAAATGTATATATTCCTCCATGAGTTATGAATATTGCATAGTTGCATTTATTTTCACAATTGGCATCGTTTTGTTGCCACTTTATGCTTTTGTTTTCATAAATATTATGTCATTCTCCACAGAGTTATAATGACTCAATGATTTTTTGAAACTTTATCTATTTTATGTTATATATGATATATACTTTTATATCATAGATGCTGCAACTCACTGTTTGTGATTTTAAGTTATATGTAACTGTGTATTGTTTACTTGATATATTTTTAATTCTGTTGTTGTTCTATCATACACACTGTTGTCTGTATAGGGTGTTTCCAATACCAATTACACAAATCACTGATTACTATTACCTGTTTACAATTATATGCTAACCAATCAGGATAAGAATCTGTGTGTATATATTTGACCTCAGTGTGAGAGACCATTACTCTTTGATAAAGTTCCACACAGGAACGAAACGCGTCAGAGTGGCTCTCTGTGATGCGCAGCACTCTAGTTTAATAAAGCTGTTTTTAACTACTCATGTTTCCGGTTGAATTCCTGCTGCAGTGACCATCTATACACTACGAACTACTTTTCTACTTTAAACTTTGGTGGAGCACGCAGGCCACCACACAGAGCTGGGAGCTGGTCTTCATTCCCCTGTCCTGACGACGGCGTTTGGATCCGCCCCCTGCAACCGTTCTGGGGCTTCTCAGGATCGCCGATTTGGCAGCGCTTGTCTCATCCCTTCACAGCATAGCTGTCGGCCCTCGGAGATGACGTCACACACCAGCGCGACGCCCGAGGAGACGGGACCAGCTAGGCACGGGCAGTGATCACACCGGGTTGGGTCAGGGCAGCAGGCGACAGTATCGTGAGTACACGGGAGGGGTAGCTTGCTGGTTGCCTCTCTCCCTGTCTCTAACTGTTCCCTGCACAACAGCCCCCCCATCCAGGCTTTATTCCTTATCCTGCCGTATGCTTCGGTTGCTGGTTCCCCTCACACAGGACCTTATGCTCGTGTAGTGGCCTTTCTTGTACTTTTATGTGTCAGAGACTGCTTTTTCTATACACCCAGTTTACCAGTGGACCTTTAGAAGCACCGGACAACACGGGGTTCACTCCCCCACAACCATTATAGAATATTGGCTCGATATCTTGGTCAGATCATGCCCCTATTGATCTAGTGCTCTTTCTCCTATTTGGTAAAAATACGACGTATAATTGGAAATTGAATGACTCTGTACTGAATTCGCCTGAAGTAGAGAGCACTATAAAGCAGAAAATAACAAAATACTTCTCAATAGATAAGGGTTCAGTTGAGTCTCCGATCGCACTATGGGAAGCCCGTAAGGCATCAATTAGAGGAGCCCTCATTTCAATAGCGTACTACCAGAAAAAAAGAAAACTAAAAATATATAAGGAACTCTCTGAAAAACTTAATTTGTTGGAGCAGGAACATAAAAACAAACCTTCTAAAAAAACTTTCTAAACTCTTAGATAAAACCAGGACTTTATTAAAACAGGTTCAACTGGAAGAGGTAGAGCGGGCTCATAGATGGACTAATCAGAGGTATTATGTACGATAAGGGAAACAAGGCTGACCGGCTATTGGCCAATAAACTAAGAGGTCTAAGGGTTAAATCCCAAATCCCCATAATTCAAACTAAAGCAGGTCATAAGACATTTAACGAGAAAGAAATTGCCCAAGAATTCACAGAATACTATACCAATCTGTACAATTTAAATTCCCACAAAAATACACAGCCCGGGTTGACGGCTACCTCAAATTACCTTGAGAAATGTAATCTCCCTCTACTTTCAGAAGAAACCTCTCAAAAACTTAATGAGAAGATATCATCAGAGGAACTCTCAGAGGTAATTAAACAACTGAAAATAAACAAAACTCCAGGTCCAGATGGTTTCTCTAATCAGTATTATAGGAAGTTTAAGACGGTGCTTTCCCCGTATTTGATAGATGTTTTCAACTCATTTATGGAAGGAAAGGAGGTCCCGTCCTCTATGTCCATGGCCAACCTAGCAATTATACATAAGGAGGGAAGAGACCCACTACAAATGTGGTAATTATAGGACGATTTCCCTTCTCAATTCGGACTTAAAAATCTAGGTGTACTTTAGAGGAACAAATCCTCCCTAAGTCTGCTGGTCAGAAATCATATTGCACAGCAAATGCCAATGCCAATTATCGACTATGGGGACATAGTATATGGCTCGTCACCCCAAACTCACCTTAGCAAACTGGTCACCCTCTACAATTCAATATGCCATTTTGTTTTCCAATGCAACTACAACACACATCACTGCGAAATGCTCAAAGAACTACATTGGTCATCATTTGAGTCTAGGCGCAAAGTTCATCTTTCCTGTCTTGCCTTCAAATACTTTCTGGGCAAGCTACCTGTCTATCTGAACAAGCTCCTCACCCTTACCACATGCAGCACTAATCATCTGAGATCTGACTCAAGCAGACTGTTCATGGTCCCAAGGTTTAGCAAAGTATCCGACCGCTCCTCCTTCTCTTACCGTGCACCCCACAACTGGAACAACACACTGGAGACTCTCACAGCCGCCACCAGTCTAAGTTCTTTCACAACTAAAGTTGTCTCGCATTTTAATCTGGTCTGTAACTGTTACATACGCCTATAATATATATTATCTCTAACTGTGCATGCTGTCTTGTATATAATGTATACCCTGTTCACTTATGTAACTATTTGTGACCATGTACTGTATTATTTGTCATCTTAACTCTATGCCCAGGACATACTTGAAAACGAGAGGTAACTCTCAATGTATTACTTCCTGGTAAACATTTTATAAATAAATAAAAATCTAAATATGCATTGACAACACTACATACTAACTATTCTTGATCTGAGCATGCAAATGAACCCATGGAAGATATTGAAAAAATGTTGTATGGTGCGCAATAGAAAACAGCAATACTGAAAAAAATTATGAATTCTTGTAGATGGAATTAACCCAATAAATGGATGTAACAGATGGTTCCAAAAGATGTGTGACTGGCAAACTATAATCCCACACAGCACAGTAGTAAGGATATAATTATAGTAGACACCTGCCGGTGACTAGTATGACGAACATCTATTTCTCTGGAACAAAATGATATAAACAATGTCGAGAACATATGTAGGTAAACTGGAATAAACTCACATGGGGATGAATATCCACGATCAACAGCAAGTCCAAATGTATCCAGCGTTCCAAGGGTTAAGTGTGCCTCCGCCTGTAGATGAGTATACTGAAAAAGAGAAAGAGGAAAACTGAGCACTACGTCCAATACTGGCAAAGCCAGAAAAAAGTACAAGGATGCGTTCCCACAATAAAAAATGTAGCTTATTTTAATGGATCAAAAACAAAAACCACACCAACGCGTTTTGGACTATTAATAGTCCTTTATCAAGGTCTATGGGCGCGTTGATGTCACGTGCTTGGTTTCGGCTGGGGGAGTGGCGACTGGTGCTCGTGGGCCAGTGCCTTGTACATTGGTGGATGTGTATCCTTGCCGCGCCCCCTGCGTCTCCCGGCTGTGATTCACACACGTGTGTGTGACGCGTCCGTATGTGATGACGTCAGACGTCCGCGACACGTGACATACACGGAAGTGTCGGCGATTGGCGTGGCTGTGTCTCGATCACATATAAATAACACTCCAGATGGGTAAGTAGTTATTCACCTTGATAAAGGACTATTAATAGTCCGAAACGCGTTGGTGTGGTTTTTGTTTTTGATCCATTGAAATAAGCTATATTTTTTATTGTGGGAACGCATCCTTGTACTTTTTTCTGGCTTTGCCAGTATTGGACGTAGTGCTCCGTTTTTCTCTTTCTCTTGTTCAGTGAACCCATGGAAGGCCAGATTCACTAGGCCTCGATGCTGAGTATCCTGATCCAGCATTACTTAAATCAATGGCAGTCAGGATTGCCACCACTCCGGGTTTGACCCGGAGACTACGGGTTTTGGACATGTATCTCTGAGCTATGGGCTTACCACGTAAATCTCTGGGTGGTGACGGCATCTGGCAGCGTCTCCCGGCAACTTCCTGTGCAAATCAAGTCAAATCGCGCCACATTGCCATGACAACGGAACGCTAAATGCCATCACTGCGTCCCGTGATGCCTGTTCCCATGACGATGAGGCGCTCCCTGACGTCGCGATGTCACGCAGCGTCACGTCGTGATGTCATGGAGTGTCTCGTTGTCATGGTAACGGATGTTGCACAGCCATGTTGACAAGATTTGGAAGGGAGGATGCCGGGAAGATGTCGATGCCGGGGGGCTCCGCCGCCACAGGCAAAGGTAAGAGACATAAATAGATAAGAAAAAGACAAATGTAAAAAAATATTATCTCCGGGTTAGCCTTCCATAGAAGGTGGCAACCCTGATGGCAGAACTCACCCCTGTTCTGCGCTGAGTAAATCCCAGCCCAAGTGTCACTTTTAGCTCCCTACTCTTTTAAAGCCACTGTACACCTTTTCTAAGGGCATTCAAATTACACTACAGTATATAAGGAAAAAGTGTTTTTTTTGTATTCTTGTCTCTATACACCATTAAGCATTAGGATTGGCTCACCTCTATTTGCCCTCCTGTGCATCAGCTTGCAGTCTATGGAGTGGTTGTAGGAGTCACATTAAAAAATGTGCATTATAAAATTCTGCATATCGGTCACTTTGGGTTTTTTTCTGATTTGGAGTCATCGTTTCCTCTTTTGGAGGTTAATAATAGGTAGCCGCCTAATATATTGAAATGTATGTTAAATTGCAACATCATGGGCTAGGATTTTATTAACACTGTTGCTATATTATTCCCCAATTTTCAGTGCACTGCCTGTCTAAAACAATATTTGCAGTGGGTGGTGAGAGAATGCATGGTTGCTATACACTGGTTGTGCTACATTATATGTGGACTCTGTCTATCGATAAATACTGTATAAATATTTCTATGATATGGCATAACTAGCTTTTCTTCAATGTTTAACACATTCATATTTTTTAATGCCACTTGTTTTTTTTTTAAATTAAAAACTGTTTATTTATAGTTTTACAATGTTGGGACAGAATGAAGGACAGGGACATACTCAAATAATAACCAATCAGTAAACACGGCAGTTGAACACTTGAGAATGGAGAGATGAGAAGGGGAGGGACGATGGGGTCGTGGGAGAAAAAAAAAGGCGAGACGGTATAGCAGTTTTAACAACTTTTCTTTCTTTTCTCATCTTTTATACCACTGCCTACGACAGATCGCCCACAGGCACTTACCTGGCTCCGCCCTCCTCCAGCGTCATTTGACGCCCCACCGTCCCATTGCCATAGCAACGCGACGCCATGGGACATCATGTTGCCAGCCACGCGCGTGTCAGAATCAGCGCTTGCCGGCCACGCATGCGCAGCTGGGAATGTGGCTGGCAAGTGTCAATTGTGCATGTGCGGGCGGCAAGCGCCGATGTATGTCATCCCCAAATGTTGCCGCCATAGGCTCGGGCCTAATGAGAAATCCGGCACTGTGTGCACGTGTAATATTTGTTCAGCTAAGTTTGCAAATATATATTGGAAAACCTGCAGAGTATTTGACCTTTTCATACGGCTGATGTGATGGCTGGCTCTGCATTAGGAAGCGCCCGCAATGCCCTTTCTAGGCTATCCGTACGGCTTCGTCCTTGGTTGCTGGGGAGTGACGCGAGACATTTGGTTTGGCTCTGGAGAGATGGTAATCTGGTTTCAGTCAATGTCACTGTTTTACCCACCAATCCCTTAATGCCCTGTCTTTATTACATCACTTCTAGAAGTATATCTTCTTTTTTTGTATTTCTCTTACTTTTAAGGACATGCCTTAAAAAATGTCAAGTTGTTGTTGCCAGCTGATAACTCAATGTTTCCTAACCACAAAAAGGTAGACCTGTAGGGGTTTTTTTTTTTTGGACATGTACGCAACGTTACCGTGACAACTAACATATAGGTCTGGGTGAGGACGTTGGTCTGGCAACGAGCCAGGCTGCTCAACCCAGAACAAACATCTTGATTTTTCCAATGCAAAAAAAAATATATATATATTTATATACATAGAGGTATCAGTACCGTGTTAGCCGAGCTTCAATAATCAAAAAATAAATAGATGATACCGTTCTGTGGCTAACGAAATGCTTTTATTTGTGCGAGCTTTCGAGATACACTGATCTCTGGTAACATCGCCGGAAGAAGAGATCAGTGTATCTCGAAAGCTCGCACAAATAAAAGCATTTCGTTAGCCACAGAACGGTATCATCTATTTATTTTTTGATTATATTTATATAAAAAGGTTATTATCCTCTTCTATTTCTCAAGAATATTTCATAACAAATAAGCAGCGTTGAGAAGTCGCTCGTAGAAAACATACAGCATTGAGAAGTCAAGAGGTTCCCTGTGCAATGTTGTGGGAAAGACTTGGTAAACACTGTGATACACGTTTTGTTTTTTGCAGTGAAGTGTGGTTTCACCTAATAACCCCTTAATGAGGCCATACAACGCCTACACAGCTCACTTAGTTTGAACTAACTGTGTCAATGACTAAGATAGCAGATGGTGCATGGTAGAACAGGGCTTTTATCAGCCAGATTAGCTCCGGATGAGCGCTCTGTGGATTAAGGGACAGCTATCTTGTCAGTAACAAGATTACTTAGCTCTATATTAACAGCATCCTCTTATTTGTGGTTATTTGGAGAGAGTGCTGTGCTGCATATTTCCCTTCTGCAAAGTAAATAATAGTATCAGCTAAGGAGATTAACACATGCACTACCAGGGGGGCTGCAACGCATTGGAAGAAATTGACTATTATATGCCCCTAAAGTCTAAACTAAAATTCTGCTTTGCTTTATGGCATATTAATAAGTATCATGCCAAGGAACAACAATGCCCATGCACTCCAAAAAAATACTTTTATTTTCAAGAATTTTAATAACCTTGAGTTATACCTACATCTCCCCTCCCCCACAGAAACACTTAACAATATTCTTGGCTGGGCACTGCCACTCACTGCAGTTGCTCCTTTCATTACTGTCTCTGTTGTTCCCAATATACGACTTAAATTGTAAGCTCTCCGGTGCAAGGATTCCTCCTTATCTCAGGGGTGCGCAAACATCCTGCGCTGTGCCCCCCCTGCCTGCTCTCTTCCTCGGTTGCACCCCCTCTTACCGCCAATGAAGAGTCAAATTATGCTGCGGGATCACGTGACCCGTGGCGTCATTTGATGTCATGAATGCATAGTAACGGGCGTCATTTGACGCCGCGTTGCCATGGTGACGCGTGGACGGAAGCCGGTAAGTACATTTACAGAGGCCTTGTAATCTCAGCGCAGGGCCTCTGTTACCACCGCGCCCCCCTCAATAAAGTCTCGCCCCCCCCTAGTTTGCGCACCGCTGCCTTATCTTATCATATGCTTTTATGTTTAATGCACTTACTGTATTATATTTCCATGTCTTTTAATGTCTTTATGTAAAGTGCTAGGTTCATTGTTGGCACTCTATAAATATTATGTATACATACACACAAGCTTACCTAAAGCTGGGGTTCCCCCGGGTATTGGGCCACTGCTGGCTTACCACCGGGAGACACGATTCAGAGGATCTTCCAGCTTGCGAAAAAAAATGGGTGTCATATAAGGATGGGCATATTAGCAGGTTCCATATCTGAACGTAGTGGATTGGATGTTCGATTCTGAGTCGAGAAATACAAGAACTCAGTATAGGGAACGAATTCCAACCAAACCTCAAAAATGTATAATCAAAGATGGATCTCAAAGGGATTTGAGCTATTTGCTGTGATTTAGGACTTATTATTACCAATCTGTTAAATTTATGTTTAACATAGAAACAGAATTTGACGACAGATAAGAACCACTCATCCCAACTTGTCGACCCATTTTCCTATCTGCTGTAAAACCTCAGACCCCATACGATCCTTGGTTTCCCTTTGTATTTAGGATATCCTCCTGTCTATCTCAAGTATGTTTCAATTCCCTTACTGTATTAACCCCCATCACCTCTGCTGGGGGGTTATTCCTCGAATCTACCACCCTTTGAATGAAGAAGTACATCCTCCCATTTCCCCTTAGCCGGCCAATCTTCAGCTTCAGAAAACGACCTTGTTCTAGCTCTTCTTTCTTTGGAATATGCTTCTCCTGTACTTTGTTAAATTCCTTTATATATTCGAACGTTTGTAGTACCCCTCTCCCTTCTATCCTCTACCTAAGCGGTACATATTCAGGTTCTGTGATATTTCCTGACAAGTGTTATGCTGTAGCTCATGTACCACCTTAGTAGCCCTTTCTAGCACATTCTGCAATTTACTTACATCCTTCTGGAGATATGGTCTCCAGAATTGGACACAATACTCTAGGTAAGGTATCACCAATGATCTATAAAGTGGCATCACCACTCCTCTCTTTCTGCTACTTATACCTCTCCTTATGCAACCCAACATCCTGCTGGCTTTCCGCATCGCATACTTTTGACTCTGCTTTAATAGTTACTCCCAGGTCCCTTTCCTCTATAGTATTTGACATTATAGTGTCATCAATCCTATATTCTGCCTTTGGAATTTTCTCGATTGTCAAAAGTAGGGGAGCGCAGGTTACATACAGTATCATATCAAAAAGAAAACATAAAACACATCATAGCAATGCGTTGTGATATTTTTTACAGGCACCTCTGAGGTGGGAACTCATATTCTTCCAGAATAAATACTGTAAAGCAAGTCCAAAAACTGTGGCAATATTCTCAGAGGGTCGTGGGTGATGCGGGACTCTCACCGCTATCTCCGTGACTCTGGCATCCCTCCATCGCATCACTCCCGGTTCCGACGAACTCCCGGTACCGGATGGAGGAGGATCCGAAATGTTTCTCGTAGGGGCAGATGGGAGTCAGCAGCACACAGCAACAATGACTCCACGCGTTTCGCTTGATTAGCTTCATCAGGAGTCATGGTGATTGCTATGAATCTCTGCTCTTAAATAACCTAATTGTCGTCGTCATTGGTCCAAACATTAATAATAATAAAAATGTAAAAAAACGGGCACGAATGGATAATTGGGAGCATATGACGTTCAGAAAACGATGAAAGGTATAAATGTAAAAATGAATATATAAAATGGGGGTACACATTTAAAATTACGGATTTGGGAATCCCCCACAGCCTTCAAAAATTCAATAAAACAGGACTAACTGATATGTCTGACTCTGAGTACTGTTTTATTGAATTACTAGCTGAGAGACCCGGCGTTGCCCGGGAGAGGGGGGGGAGAGACGGAGGAGGGGAGGGGGGGAGGGACAGTGGACAGGAGGAGGGGAGGGGAGGAGGGACAGTTGACAGGAGGAGGGGAGGGGGGGAGGGACAGTGGACAGGAGGAGGGGGGAGGGACAGTGGACAGGAGGAGGGGAGGAGGGAGGGACAGTGGACAGGAGGAGGGGGGGGGACAGTGGACAGGAGGAGGGGGGGACAGTGGACAGGAGGAGGGGGGGGACAGTGGACAGGAGGAGGGGGGGGACAGTGGACAGGAGGAGGGGGGGGACAGTGGACAGGAGGGGGGGACAGTGGACAGGAGGGGGGACAGTGGACAGGAGGGGGGGACAGTGGACAGGAGGGGGGGACAGTGGACAGGAGGGGGGGACAGTGGACAGGAGGGGGGGGACAGTGGACAGGAGGGGGGGACAGTGGACAGGAGGGGGGAACAGTGGACAGGAGGGGGGGGGACAGTGGACAGGAGGGGGGGACAGTGTACAGGAGGGGGGGTGGGTTGCTTACAATTTCCGTGTCCCTCCTCTCCACTCCCCCTGTATGTTTCTCCGCTCCCCCCTCTCTCTCCGATCCTGCTCCCCCCCCCCCCAAGCGTAGCTCCGGTCCCCACCCTAGAGTGTCTGACACACACACAGTGACACACACACACACACACAGTGTAACACACACACACACAGTGTCCCACACACACACACACACACAGTGTCACACACACACAGTGCCCCCCCCACACACAGTGTCACACACACACACACACACACACACACGTCACCTCTCCTTCCGTCCGCCGCCATCTTACTCCGCGAGGGAGGAAGGGGGTCCTTCCGGGCGCTGCCATCTTAGGCGCCGCGTGTCCACTGCCTGTCGGAGCACTGGGGGGGAGGTGAGTGGAGCACTGGGGGGAGGTGAGTGGAGCACCAGGGGGAGGTGAGTGGAGCACCGGGGGGAGGTGAGTGGAGCACCGGGGGGAGGTGAGTGGAGCACCGGGGGGGAGGTGAGTGGAGCACCGGGGGGGAGGTGAGTGGAGCACCGGGGGGGAGGTGAGTGGAGCACCGGGGGGAGGTGAGTGGAGCACCGGGGGGGAGGTGAGGGGAGCACTGGGGGGGAGGTGAGTGGAGCACCGGGGGGGAGAGCTGAGCGGAGCTCCGGGGGGGAGAGGTGAGCGGAGCACCGGGGGGAGCTGACACGGGGAGAGGAGGAGAGCGCGGGGGCGTGCGGCGCGTGCTTGAGAGCCGTGGGGGGTGTCCCAGGCGCTCGCTCCGCTCCCCCGCTGACTGTAGCGGCGCCGGGGGGGGGGGGTGAAAGCGCGGGAAACAGGGAGACACAGGGAATGTTGGTTCTGTGTGGTGTGATCTCCGGAGGAGCTGCAGCCACGTGCGGTGTCCGTTGGTGATGTGAGGATCACACAGCGCTGCTGCCTCGGGGGGGGGGGGGGGGTGCGGTGTCCGTTGGAGAGGTGAGGATGAGACGGTGAGGTGAAGGGGAAGTGTGTTGGCAGTGTAGGCCGTAAGAGGCGGTGTCAGCGTGCGGTGTGTGTGGTGTTGGTTGAGGGTGTGGAATGTTGCAGTGCTGAAAGCAATAAGACTGTGTACCTGATTGTGCAGTTCTGTCGTGGTAGCAGGCGGTCAGGGTTTTCTGGGTTGAGAGCAGTGAGGGTTAGGTGCAAATCTCTCAGAGCAGTGAGGGTTAGGTGCTGGCAAGCGTTCCCAAAGCTCAGTGAGTGAGTGGTGGGAGAGTGTGTCAGTGGTGTAGGTCAGTGAGGGGTGGGACAGTGTGGCAGTGGTGTTGGCCGCAGACCAATGAGAGTTGTGCAGGGGCGGACCGCAGACCAATGAGAGGTGTGCTGGGGCGGGCATGGCCTGAGGCGGAGTGACAAGCCAAAGGTGCAATCAGATTGTCCGTAGGGACACAGGAAGATGCAGACAGGCATACAGTGCTTTCACTAATATATAATAAGATTAATACTTTCTATTTCAGGTGTGATTGCAGATAATACCTGCCTAATGAAAATAAAAAAATAGAACTACATATACAGTACTGTAGTTAATGTAGTTAATATAGTTAATCATATAGAACCTACAATAAGAACAACATGTCCTTCTAAATGTAGTATCATGTAATTAAACTGGTAAGCACCGTTCAAAACACAAACAAAACAATTATTACTAATAAAGTCTGAGGGGCCTATGTTCTAACCGTTCATAAGCCACTTATCAAGCACTTATCGGCCTCGATAACTCTGTGCCCAGGACATACTTGAAAACGAGGTAACTCTCAATGTATTACTTCCTGATAAAACATTTGATAAATAAGTGGGCGATAAAAGAATGAATCGCCAACATTTTGAGCCTTCCAAATAAAATAGCCGGGTGAGCGGCGATAAGCCACTTATCGCCAGGTTCTGAAACTTGTGCAACTCTAGTAGCATCGATTAGCCTATCGAGGCCTGTTGAGGCTAATCGCGGCTCTAGAATGGTGAGTTTCTCCCAAAATCCTCACGCCAGGAAAAGTTGCCGTGAGGCTGGTGAGAAGCTGTTGAGAGGCGGCGAGACAGGACTTAGAAAAAAATGCTTTTTTCCTGCATCGGATTGATGCCGGGAGTCTCCTTAGCTGATACCCATTAATAACAGCACCGGAGACCCCCGGCATGAATCCCATGCAATAAAAATGTTTTTACAGTCAACTTCATTACCTTGGCGGCTAACCGCTAAGGTAATGAAGGGATTAATCCCTCCCGCTACCCACCAAAGGCCAAATACCCCCGTCACCCAAGCCCGCTACCCACAATAAACACTAATACCCACCTCCTCTACCCCCACATGATTGATACCAGAGGCCGTGGGTTTCCGGGGGTCCTCAGGTGGTCCCCGTGGGTATCTGTGGGCCCTCGGGTGGTCCCAGCGGGTGTTCAAGGGGTCCTCAGGTGGTCCCTGTGGTTGTCTGGGGGACCTCGGGTGGTCCCAGCGGGTGTCTGTGGGCACTAGGGTGGTCCTCGTGGGCCTGCGGTACCAATCCTGTAGCCAAATTTTTTTCCAATACACTGAAATAAATACAACCCTCCCCCCCCCCCCAGCACATACAATACAGTAATGGGCAAAATAACTTTTATCCAGATATGGATAACAGCTCATTTGCCCATTATTAAATAAAACAGCCAGCCAGCATAAATAAAGTAAATAAACATTTCTAGTTACCCCTGCCATCATGAAGGGCGTCCTCCGATGCCAGCAAGAATACATGAAAAAATACAATCTAATGGCCCTTAATCTCTTAATCACCTTAGCGGATAATAACCGCTATAGTAATTAAGGAGTTAACCCCATCCCCCGCTACCCACCCGAGAGGCCTAACCACCGGGACCACTATACCCACCCTGTATCCATTGATTGGCATAGTGGTACATCATACCCATATAATATGGGCATGATAAGCCACTATAGCTGCTAATGGTCACCCTAATCAAAAAGCATGAAGGCCAAAAACACAAAATAATAAAATATATACAAAGCACCTAGGTGTATCTCCTATGCATTTAAATGTCCCACATCACGTGACCGTGGAAATAAAATATATAGGATATACCGGCACCCCATAACAGGGCCTGTATCTCAAGAAGCAGGGGGTCCCCGGACCTCAAATCAATGCGGTTCTGCTCTGGAGACCTCCTGCTCATCTACACTAATAATACAATTTATATTAAAAAACATTAATTTCTGGCGAGATATGTAAAGGGAGAGGCGGCTCTCTCTGAGCAGCTCTCTCTCTGCAGCTGAAAGAAATCGCCGGGTAAGGCCTTTTCAGAGAGGCGATTATCACGATTTTTTTAATGAACGCTTATACAGTAGCATAGGCCCCTGAATGTTTGTTGTGAAAATGCATATCATGCACAGTGAGTTTGATGCATATTGAGCAGAATTCTTTGGCAAATTTGAGATCTTTTAAAGCTAATGAATGAATTCTAAATATTGTTGCATTGATATCAGAAGGTAAATCCTGGGTCAGTAAATAGTAGGATAAAAGTATTAACACTTTCGTTACCAGGTTTACATACAGCCTAAATCTAAAAGAGAAAATATTAGGAATACATAAGGTTAACATTACATGAAACATAGCAGAAGAAAAACATGTCCAATGGAGTATAATATCTGTAATTGAACTGGTAAGCGCTGGTCTAGTAAAAGGAGAAGCACATTCACATTATGGAGTGAGTGATTGTATCATGCGCACTGGGGTTACTGCATGGTGATCAGAGTGCTATGCATTTTGATACAGGCTTGAGGGGGAATCGCCTCTAACTTTGGTACATTCCTCTGAATTGTTTTAAGAAAAGAGTAAAAGTTTGTGATCCGGTGAAAAAAAAAAAGAGGTGGTTTTCCCTTATGAACTTCTGGTGCAACATATGGACTAGGAAATTCTGCCATCAGCTGCTGTGTCAGCCTGTGGCCGACAGATAGAAATGGTTTCTCCGAGTGAAGCTTTCCTTCTGACCTGAAAAATATGAATATTTATGTCCTGGATGTAGAGAACGAGAGACAGCCTCCAGTAAAGGTGAGAGGAGTAATTGATAATTTAGTGATCTCGATGGGTGGTCGTGACCCAGGGAAGTGAACGCGTTTTCGCTATTTTCGCCTCCAGATTGAAAGATAAGAGTTTGTTCTTGTACTTGCAGTGAATCTTGGTAACAGAGTTTTGAAGTCCAAATAGTGGGGAGCGCAAACGTGAATAAAAGAATACAATCACAAAATAGTGCACTATGTCGCTCAATAAGGACAGGTCAGACTTTCAGTAGCCTATAGAACGTGTACTCACATTCTATATGTTCTTTTAAGCATGTCCAAGGATCAGTGGCAATATCGTATCCTTATGCGTCTAGAACGCTGATGGCCTTTGTAAAGAGTAATAAAAAGCCCAAATAGTGCAGACTGATAAAAATGTTATCTGGTGATGTAGTAAAATTTAACACACTCACATGGCGTACACAGGCATATATATGACAAGAGATAGAGTAGTCGCCGTCCGAGACCCTCAGCGTTCACCCCGTTCGTATCTTCTGCTCTCTTCGCATCTCTCCACTCTCGTCTGCAATTGGTTGGTTCCCGCACTTCCTAGTTGGATGCCTAGATGTTGAATCGGAGAACCAGTAGCGCTGTGAGCAGCGTCCTGCACAGCGTCCTTCCACACTACGCGTTTCACCGGATCTCTGGTTTCATCAAGGTATACGATATTGCCACTGATTCTTGGACATGCTTAAAAGAACTAATAGTATGTGAGTACACATTCTATAGGCTACTGAAAGCCTAACCTGTCCTAATTGAGAGACATATTGCACTATTTTGTGCTTGTATTCATTTAATCGCATGCAGGGCCTTCGACACAATCCCCTCTCGCCGCACATCCAACACACCTCGCGGAGATCCTTCCTCTGGGTACGGTCCGCTTTGCTGGCTCTCTCTCTCTTCCACACACTAAGGGCAGGTCCCTTACTGTTGGCCAGCAAATACTATATTGTGAATAAGTGAATATAAGGCGCTAACAACTTAAATACATACAATAGTGATACGTGCAAGTGTAATATAAATGATATAGGTGCTCAATAATAATACCCTGCTCAAACCTCTGGTAGAACCTGTTTCCAGGGTTCCAAGTAGAAAGATGTATTTCAAACAATCCAGGAGGAGCAAAATATAGGGAAATAAAAAACAGAAAACAGTGCAAATTTAAGTGCAGACGTTGAGACTCTGATGAAATAATAATGACAATATCTTGGCTCTGTCGGTCTATCTACTTACAAGATGTAAGTGGTAAGTATGCAGTTGGCAGATGGGGCTGCCACCCCAGGTAGTAGCTGTGTGATCACGTGG